>NW_027192204.1:364523-368529 GCF_041956535.1 Calcarisporiella thermophila
TTCTTCATCTTCATACTCCTCGTCATCCTCCTCATCCTCGTATTCTTCGTATTCTTCGTCGTCATATTCTTCCTCTTCTTCACGTTGTAGGCGCCTCTCTGCCAGTCGCTCCATCATTTCGAGGAATTTCCGGCCGTCGTTCTTTAACAGATCGTCTGCCACGGTAAGGATATTACCTAGATAGTAAAATGGTGCCATCGTCAATATAAAGTGCATCTTGAATTGATCTCTTCATTGCCATCTTCCCCCGCCACCCTCTTTATCCCCCTCTCTCCTTTTCCCAACAACAGCACCACCCACCTTTGACAGTAAAGCTGTTCCCAAAGCTGAAGTAATCTCTTCTTTCGTCGTTTTCCTCGTAATTCTCATGGTCAGGGTCGTAGGAAGCCTCCTCCGGCTGCACGTCGCCGTTGGTCCCCTCGTGGTTTTTCTGGTGATGTGCGTACTGCTCTAGCTCTTCATAGTATGCATCGTATAATATTTCGAGCTCCTCTTCAATGACCGATCTAAATGCAACCAAAAAAAAATTAATTTCTGCGAATGATCCAGGAAAAATAAGGCGAGATCGTGGGTGATTAGTCTACCGTTTCCGGCCACACACAGAACATGAGCACGAATGTTTCTGCTGCTCCTTCATCTTTCTTAAAACCGCCTCCTTCTCCACTTTGACGAGCGATCGTCTCTCCTGCTCGCTTAGCTTTAGCCAGAATTCCCTAATCTTTTGCCGCTCCTCCACGCTGTTATTTGTCCAGAATCCATCGCCGCCTGCACCGCTTCCAGCGCCCATATCGTGATGGTGCTCACCATTGGCCCCCTTCTTTTTCTTCTTTTTCTTCTTATTCCGGCTACTGGAAGGATTGGATGAAGAGAGGGAGAGGGGGGGGTGGTGGTGGTGATGGTGATGAGAGAGGGCGAATCCATCCACATCAAATTCAAAGACTTCATCGTCATCCGAATAATCCTCGTCCTCATCGACCTCGGTGGCCGACCGAGCGGTGCGCCTGTCTTTTTTCCGCTTTGATCTCTTCTTTTTCTTTTTTCCCGCTCCACCGGCGGTCGGTGCCGCTGCTGCGGAGGCGGCGGCCGAAGACGATGAAATGGGGGGTGGATGCTGCGGGGCGGGGGGGGAGGGGGGGAGCGCAGGGGCCGGTGTGGGAGGGGGAGATGAGAGGGGATTGTGCTTGCTCATGGTGTTCTTTACAATGTTCATGGATCTTCTGCCTGTACGGTCGAAAATGACTGCTTTGCGAGTATCAGTACCTGTGGGGACCATCGGTGATGGCTTGCTCTTAAGTGCGAGTGGTCTTGGGTTGATCCGCGCGCACACTTCACAGTCTTATTTTCGCTTTGTGTTTTATTAGCAGCCAGCGGAAGAGGGCAGCAGAGATGGAAAGAGAAAATAAAATGGTATAGTCTCCCTGTAACCTAACCTAGATTTAGGATATTTTTTTTCTGCTTCATGTGTGTGCTATCACTCTTTTAGAAAACATAAGGATCGGAGAGCGCGGGGTCGGGCAAGGCCATTCATACGAGAGCCAGGGGCATTTTTTCCCTCTCGCATCATGTTGCTCTTTCCTTTTAGCACGCCTCCCTCTTCCTCTCGCGCCCCCTCCTCTGATTCTGGTGCCCGTGCTGACGGAGGCGGGATGCCCTACTCTCGCCGGCTCTCACCAATGAGCACGGCTGGAGTTTAGCCTCTGAGGGGGGAGGATTACGTTAGTCGCGAAGTCTTTTCCCCTTTCTCTCTAGCCCCCCCCCCCCTCTCCCCTTACGACAAGCGCCTATCCGCGGGGCTCGATGACGACGATACAATGGCGGCCGCGTTCACGACCCCAGGGGTTAGGGGCGACGCGAGGGTGGCCAGAGCCACGGGTTGACCGGCCCCGGGCGTGGAGGCTGGCTCCCCGTCAAGTCAAGCCTAAGTGACTTTTTTTCAAGCCGCCAGAGCGAGCAAATGAATGGGATGCGAAGAGGCTTTAGAGTTTAGCATCGGAAAAGTGACGTTTAGCGTGGCTCTCTTCCCAGTGTCGAGAATAAAAAACTTGCTCGCTTGCAGCAGAGAAAAAAATTATTTCAAACTAAGACGGATTTTTTTTTGTTGCTCCTATCCCCCTCGCTCTTCATCAGGTTGGCTAATTCACCCAAAAAATAAAGATCCCTTCTCCATTCTCCTCATTATATGGCCGCATTTTGCTCGCTGTTTTGTCTGCTTGATTCCCATTCATCGCCAATCACCGGTATACCCCCCGCCCCCTCCCCCGATTTCCTCAAATAAACAACACGCCCTCGCAAAACCCGCCGTCACCTCCCTATTTATCTCCATCGCGCGTCGTGATGAATCGAATCCCATTCCTCAATACCACCACCAATCCCCCATCGGCTTCATGTCTAAAATCCGGCTTCTCCCCCAAACTCCCGACCCCGCCGTCCGTCAAGACCATAGCTGTTCACGCGACTGACCGCGAAGGGCAGCCATGCGAACTCGTGTACAGTCACTCTAACAAAATAGTCGGCAATGGCTCGTTTGGAATGGTGTACTACGCCAAAATCCTGAATACGAGCGAGGACGTTGCGATTAAAAAGGTGCTACAAGACAAGCGATTTAAGGTAAATGTGCGCTGTCTCGCAAAAATAGGGGGGGGATCGGGGTTGTTCTGATGTGTTTTGTGAGATAGAATCGCGAACTGCAAATCATGAAGGTGCTAGACCACCCCAACATTGTGCAATTAAAATCCTATTTCTATACCAATGGGGAAAAGGTATTTTTTTTTTCCACAGCCTCCAGTCTCCCCTGAGTCGCAGTAACCCTTTGTTTTTCGCTTGTGTCTAGAATGGCGAAGTATATCTGCAGCTCGTTCTTGACTATGTTCCCCAGACAATCTACCGCGTCACACGCGATTACGCGAAGCAGAAGCAGCCCATCCCCATGCTGCTGGTTAAATTATACATGTACCAGGTGTTCCGTTCCCTTGCCTATATACACGCCCTGGGCATATGCCACCGCGATATCAAACCACAGAACCTGCTACTGGACCCAGCATCGGGCATTGTGCGGCTGTGTGACTTTGGGAGGTAAGCGCAAGGACTCTGTGTTGACTCGCTTTTCTTTGGCTTGGCTTTCCCTGTGGATGAGAGCTCTAACTGTCTGCTCCCTCTCCTCTCTCTGGGATATGGTGAACAATGCAGCGCGAAAATTCTTCTTCCCTCGGAGCCCAACGTGTCGTACATATGCTCCCGCTACTACCGCGCCCCGGAGCTCATATTCGGAGCAACCAACTACACCACCAGCATAGACATATGGAGCGCAGCGTGTGTCATGGCCGAGATGATGCTGGGGCAGCCTCTCTTTCCGGGCGAAAGCGGCATCGACCAGCTTGTAGAAATCATTAAAGTGCTGGGCACGCCCACCCGGGAGCAGATACGAACCATGAACCCGAACTATATGGAGCAGCGCTTTCCGCAAATCAAACCCCACCCATTAACCAAGGTAGGCTGAAGTGAAGGGCTTCTTTCCCGTGGGCCGTCCTTTCCCTAACCTCCTCTCCCCTCTCCTTTCCTTCCCTTCCTTTTCCTTCCCTCTCCTTCCCTTCCCATCCCTCGACTGCTTCCAGGTGTTTCCAATAAGCTCCCCCAGTGCCCCCGAAGCCATCGACCTCCTCTCCCGCCTCCTAGTCTATGTCCCCACGCAGCGCCTCTCTGCCCTGGAGGCCATGTGCCATCCCTTTTTTGACGAGCTGCGGGATCCCGCCACTCGAATGCACGGCTCGCGCCTTCCGCTGCCTCCCCTGTTCGACTTTTCGGAGCTGGAACTCTCGATTCGACCGGATCTAGTCGACCGGTTAGTGCCTCCTCACGCAGAACCGCTGCTGCGAGCAAGAGGGATCGACGTCCACGGGGACTGGAGACCCATCCCGCTAGAGCAACTACGGCGCATGGTGTGCACGGAATCCATCTAAATGCTACATCCCTCGCATAGCCTTTCTTCCTCTCTCTCTCTCTCCCCCCC
>NW_027192204.1:369613-373631 GCF_041956535.1 Calcarisporiella thermophila
GGAGAGTGTGAGAGAGAGGTGGAGGGGGAGAGTGGGCGAGAGAGAGGCAGATATATAGAAATATTGGAGTAAGACAAGTGGGCGTGGAATAAGCGGGGCCGCGAAGCGCTGAGGGAAGAACAATTTTCACTATTTCTCCCACACGGTTAATATATGAAAAAAAATAATAAAAAGTCCAGAAAGGCAAGAATCGCTGCAACCAGACTCGCAATCTCAAAATGCGCGGCAACGCTAATTTGGCGAATATTTCATTAGTATTACAAGCGGCTAAGCTCTACGTTCTGTCCGACTCGGATTGCTTGTGCGGTTTGGTTACCCAACAACAAGGTGGTCAAGGATCCGATCAGCTCTCGGTCGGATAAGGAAGGTTGCAATTCGGCTGGGCTTGTTTTCTGGCCCAGGCTTCCTGCTCGCGCAGCCCCCCCCCCCCTTCCCGCTCCACTTCTCCCCCCCCCCAAACTCCCGCTACAAAAACGGCGGGCAAAAGGGTTTGCAGGGTGGGCATAAGCACGAGTCCGCGGATCATTCGCCAGCCAAGGTTGCCAATGCCATCGGAATATGCATCGCCCTTCCAATGCAGAAGGGGCCATTTTCAAGAGACAACAAAGTTTAGCCAGAGGCTGGCGGTTGGGGTTCCATTTCTCAAGAAAAGCATATCTATATCCTCACCACAAGATGGAAACTCGGTTAATTCCATCCCATATTCACAAACAGGGGAAAAAAAAATAATAAAACCAACCCCCTCTCTCTCTTTCCCACACAAATTAACAAACAAAAAGGAAAATACGGAAGAGCTGGCCCCAAAACAGGCTCTCCTTACGCGCTCCCCCGCTCCCCCCCTCGTTTTAAAAAAGAAGAAAAAAAAAGGAAAAAAAAAGAGAAAAAAATTCATTTATAAACTAAGGGCCGGCTCGGTGTTGGTGTAGACGACGCGGCTCTTCTGGAACCCGTTGAAGCGCGAGGCGGCACAGATCGTGTAGGCCCCCATGTTCTCATAGCACACCCAGTCCCCCACCTCGAGCCGCGGCAGCCTCCCGCGGGGGGTGACGCAATCAATGGAGTCGCACGTGGGGCCCCACACGCTGCAGGCGAACTCCTCGGACGCGTCGGGGTCGTCGGCGGGGGGGGCCTGCCGGTACCAGAACCGGTCGTTGCGCTTGAGCACCAGGGGGTGCACCTCTTGGTGGTCGAACATCGTGCAGTTGAAGCTGCCGTACACGCCATCGTTGATGTAGTACATGTACTCGGGGCCGGGCTGGGTGCGGCGGGCTATGACCTGGGTGGCGAGCGTGAAGGCCGCGGCGGCGTAGTATCGGCCGGGCTCGCCGATGATCTTGACGGCCTCGTCGGGAAAGTGGCGTGCTACGGCGTCCGAGAGCACCGCGGCCACGCGCTCGAAGCCCTCGCCGTCGCCGGGGAAGCCGCCCCCCACATCCAGCAACGTCAGGCGGAACCCGAGCCGCTCCGCCTCGTCAAACACGATGCGCGCCCGCTCGATGGCGTCCACAAACGCGCCCTCGTCGAAACACCCGCTCCCCACGTGGAAACTGACGCCCACCACGTTCAGCCCCAGCTCCTTGGCGACCTGCAAGAGCTCCGGGCACACGTCCAACGGAGCGCCGAACTTCAGCCCCAGCTTGCACAGCGAGTTGGAGTCGTCCGTCAAGATGCGCAGCACAAGTTCTGCGTCGGGGTGCAGGCGCCGGATCTTGTGCAGCTCCTCCACGTTGTCAAAAGTCAACTTGCGGACGCCCACCTCGGCGGCATAGCGGAGATACGAGGCCTGCTTGCAGGGGTTGGCGTAGATGATGCGGTCGGGAGCGACCCCCAGCTCGAGGACCTGCTGGATCTCGGACTTGCTGGCGCAGTCGAAGCCGTTGCCGAAGTCGGCCATAAGTTTGAGTACGTATGGGTCGGGGTTGCACTTGACCGCTAACACATCAAAATACACACACGTTAGCCGGGGGAGACCCAAGACAGCAGGGGGAGGGACACTGTACCATAGAACGGCTCGATACGAGGCAAACACTTCTTCCAGCGCCTATCCTGCCGATAGACGGCGCCAAGATCCGCGACGAAGAAGGCCTCGTCTCTCTGCTCGACGCACAATCGCAGGACTTCCGCGGTGGGCAGCGTGTAGATCTCAGCGGTGCGCGAGACCGCGTTTTTGGCCATGAGCTTCTTCGTGGCGATTTCTACCGTCGACATGTCGATGGGCGGCATCTCGGCGATGATCATGGCTTATATGGGGTGATGTTTGTTTCTCTTTTTTTTTGGGTAGGAAGGACGAAAAGGTCGAGGCGTATATCAATCGAGGGAACTTGCCGGTAAAGGGTAAAGGGGAATAAATAATAAGCGAGATGGGGTTAAGCAATAGTATAGAAGTGGTAGCGAGAAGGGAAAGCGGATTCCCCCCCAAACAACAATAGCCTAGAGAATAGTAAACAATCTAATTTAGCCTGGGATGAAGAGGAAGATGAGCGGGGCCCAGAGGAAACGAAGAGTAGGTGAGAAGGTTGTTTTCAGTTGAATGGTTAATATCATTTATGAAGAGAACGGCATCGAGCTGTGCCGGTTTGGCGAGAGAGATATGGGAAAGAGTTGCGACGAGGGGGAGGGGCGGCAGAAGTCGCATTTTATTTTTGTTCTGATGTAATCTGATGGCCTGATGTAGAAATTTTCAACTTCAGCGGATGGATCCGGCCAATGCCCGGCCCTCTCCTTGCGGGCCAACGCCCAATGGCAGCGAGTGAGCATGGGGTGCCCGGGGAACTCGCAACTGGGAGATAATCGGGCGAACAACAGCAATTCGTGGGAGGCCTTCCATTGAGTCGCCGCGCCCCCTCCCCCAACACTCAGACCCTCGCGCGACCGAACCACGGCCCGTGGCCCACGGCTGCGGCGGCGAGGCGCCGCTCCCACCTTCCCGCCCTCTTCCCCCTCCCCCAACTGCCGCGGTGTCCTTCCCTTGGCTTAGGGGAGGGGCGGCCGTCTTTTTTTTTTAATTCCACTATTTGTTGGTTTTGATAGGGAGAGGATGATCTGCGCCACTTATAGCAAAAATCCCCTTTGACAGGACCAAAATTTGGCCTTGTTCCCCTGCTTCTAGATCTGTAGAAAAGAGGGCGAAGATCCCAACAGGGAGGGTTCACCCTTATTATATCGGATTAATTTGCGTCCATTGTGCTCTGCTATTCCGCTGACGACTTTCACTTTCATTGCGTGTTGTGTTGGAAAATGCCCGCCAAATCCAAATCCAAGCCAAAGCCCAAATCCAAGGCCCTGCGCCGTTCCCAGGTGGCCACCGCCACCCACACCCCTTCCAAATCCACCCCATTTCCTCTCAATGACCACAGCCTCTGGCGCAACGATGAAGAGCGCGCACAGCTCCATGAGTTCTGGCGCGAGCTCGACGAGCAAGAGCGCCGCTCTCTCGTGCGCATCGAGAAGGAGGCCATTCTGCGAAAAATGAAGGAACAGCAGCGACACTCGTGCTCTTGCACCGTGTGTGGCCGAAAACGGTAACCGCGATGTTTTTTTGTGGCCCACCTGGTCTTTCATGGGTGGTAACCGCTGCCTTTTTCTAGATCGGTGATTGAGGAAGAGCTGGAGTTGCTGTATGAGGCGTACTATGAGAAACTCGAGCAGTACGCACATACGAACCAAACATCCGATGCCGGGGTCAATGAACCAGTAGAGGACAGAAAGGATGACGTGGCAACGAGCGCCGGCGATGGATTCAGTTTCGGAAATGGTTTTACGGTGAAAGGTTCGTGATACTGCGAGTGTTTGGAGGTTCATGGGATCACCATGTTCTATTGTATTTTTCCCGAATCATATAGACAATATCCTTACCGTGGCGGACGATCTGTTGAAGAACGACGGCCGGAAATTCCTCGAAATGATGGAGCGACTGGCAGAGCAACGTTTGCAACGCGAGGAGGAGCAGGAGTACGATGATGAAGAATATGATGAATATGTAGATGGAGAGGATGAAGAGAAATACGACGAAGAAGGA
>NW_027192204.1:375139-488659 GCF_041956535.1 Calcarisporiella thermophila
AGGAAAAACGACGTCACGATGAGGAGCGATTACAGAAGCTCCGTGAGAAGGAGGCGGCTGAGAGACAGGCGAAGGAAGAGAAGCAGTTAATGGAGAAAAGAGAGAGCGAACGAAAAGAAAAGAAGGCTAAGGAGTTGAAACAGAAAGCGGCACAGCAGCAAGACCGTGCAAAGAGTGAAGTGGATGTGAAGCCAATTGCACCTGAAAAGGAGGAAGTCGGCCAAGAGGAAATTGAAAACCCATTGGAGGCGATGACTATATTGGAAGGAGCGAATGGACAACGTGCACAAGAGCAGGATGGAAAACAGAGCCTGGAAGCGGTGAAGCCACTTGATCAAAATGAGCCCAATGCCATACCACAGGCTGGCTCTAGAGTAGGCCGAGTGATTTCCCCGATCCGATCAATTTCAACTATATCGCCACCGCTAGATAGAATGACGGCGTCACCTTCCTCCTCGGCGATTTCTCCCCAGGCTCGCACTTCGACTCTGACCCTGGCTCCTGTCACCACAGCTGCCTTTGAACCGCTGCGATCGCCTGTGATGCAAATATTTTCCACGTCGATCGAGCCGCAGTCATTGGTGTCTGGTTCTGGAGTGGCCTCCACCGCGGCCTATCATCCCACTCCGTCCCCTCGTCCCCAAGTCAACTCAAATTTGGGCACTGGCCCAGGCACCCCCGCGCAGCTTATCGGAGGCGATTACCCCAGCCTGAAGAGTAAGGTGACCCCCCTTAGCCTGCATCCCCCCTCCACCGTGGCACCTCAGTCCCTGCCCAATCAATTTTTCAACCCAGTCAATCAAGGAATGCCGCTCTCTCTTGGCGTTTCTCCCTACGCTCCTACGCCCACCAGAACTGACTATCCGTCCACCTTGGCGCCACAGCCCCCTTACGATCTTAAACCGCACCCGCATTCTAGATCCAATTCGTTTGCTTCTTCCACAAGCACCGCCGTCCACCTCGCGGGGTCAGACGCCTCTGCTTTCCACTCTATCCTCGGAAATTTGCCCAACCGCCCAGCTCCCTCCATGTACGGAACCTCCTACGCCTCCAGCTCTCCGTTTTTAAACCAGCCCCTTCCTGCTGCAGCGAGCGGTCCCGTTCCCATCGGCCACGAACGTCGGTATTCCCAACCGCCAGATGAGTCCGGGAAAAGCCCCTTCGGCACTATAGGAAATGCCAACCCGAAGCCGGCTCCCATCCAGCGTCCACGTAGTGGCTCGAGCACGCCTCTTACCAACCCAGGGTATCCGCCCCTCAACATCTTTGGCTCGGCATTTGCTGGGGTTGCGATGCAGGAGGGCAATAAGTTGCCCGGTCCCTCTCAGCACCAGCGGCCCTCTGGACGAGATGTGATGCCGGGCCCCAGCGAAAGAAGGTCTCTATTTTCTGCGGGATTATTTGAAAGCACAGCAGAGGGTAGAGGTACTAGAGGCAACTTGAAGTTTTCCCGTGACGCTACGTCCAGTATTTGATTAACCCCCTCCCCCCTCTTCCCTTTTCCATCTTTTTTTGAAACTCGTAGGCAAGTTCTATTCTCATCCAACCCCCTCTATGACAACCGGCGTCGACCTTCGGTACTCGCCAGCCTCCGCCTCCACCAATCGAAACCGACCGCCTTTCCCTTCTGTCAATAATCAGTCGGGGGCAGACGTTTGGATCAATGGAACTTTAGCATAACGACCATCCCCCCGTTTCCCGAATGTTAATAGTTGAACATCTCTAATCTAAAGCTTTGTATTTTTTTTTTCTCCTTTTCTGCTCATGGACAATTAGTATAGCTTTACCCTATAATGTCTTTTTTGTTGCTCTTTTTTTTTTCCTTCATTGTATAGCAAATCTACTTTATTTTGTTTGTTAGCCATGTGAAGCGTGAAATAAATCTCCCAGCGCTGTGTTCCAAGGAATTCGAGGCCGTTCCTTAGTGAGATGAGATCGATCCATGCCTATGGAGAGAAATTGAGCCACCGTATTTTATGAAGGGATTCCAACCTCAACGAGCGCACCCTTGGCTCGATAGTTTCGATCCTCGCCAACTCGACCAGCCATGGATAACACAGCGACGAGTTTCAAGTTTTGCTCAGAATGGTAGTCCTTTATTTTTGGCTTGTTTTTTCCATGTTTTTTGTTCATCAAAGGTTCCCCGATCGGAGAGATTTCCACCGCAGATCAATTGACTGCTTCCTCTATTTTTATTTGGTTGTCTAGCAACAACATGCTGTATCCAAAGGCCGACAAGATCAACAAGATCTTACTCTTTGCCTGCCGTAACTGCGATCATCAGGAGGAGGCAACGGGCAACTGCGTATACAGACATGACATCCAGCACGGGCCTTCGTAAATACAAACCTGGTGATGTTTTGGTTCCCGTACTGAGCCCCTGTTCCTCCTTTATAGTGAGCAGACCATGGTCTTGACCGACTTGAGTGCCGATCCCACCCTGGTAAGCTGAGTCTTCATTGTGTGAGTTTGTTGAAATGGGATCCTCACTGGGCTGATTAGCCGCGAGCCAAGGTCCCCTGCCCTCGATGCGGTCATGAAGAAGCTGTGTTTTTCCAGAGCTCAGCGCGGCGGGCCGACACAAAAATGACCCTCTTCTACGTGTGTTGCAATAGAGTTTGCGGGCATCGGTGGACAGAATGAGCCCATTTTCCTCTTCATCCTTGTAATTAGTTTCGTATTGTACCAATGCAATATTAATACACCCCGTATGAGATCTCCATATTCAAGTGTCCCTTCTCCATTCTACGTCTATCCACCCCCCCTTATCCCCTCTTGGGGGGATAGCACATCGATCCCATTCCAAGTCAACGTCACACGAGCTCCAATCCCTTTCCAATTTTAAACATTTCCGGGCCTCTTGCTGCTCAAACCCTCCTCACCAGCCCAATTTAACACTCTTCTCTCTCTGTCTCAAAACAAGGTGTTTTTGTCGCTTATTTTTCCCACTTTCCTTCAAACAAAAAGCCATGAAAAAGCTACTGTTGGTGCTCCTTTGCTCCATGCTGGCGGCGAACTCCATCGTCACTGCAGCGAATAGCAATGGTATGCTCCCCCCCCATCATAAATAGGCTCTCAGTTCTGCGCCTACTCTACCTGCTGAGCTAATCAACCCCATGACTAGATCACTCTTTCATAGTGGTGTTCAAGGCTGCCACCCCTCAGTCCGAGATCAATCGAGCTGAGCAAGAAATCGTCTCCCAGGGAGGCGAGGTGCGCCACCACTACAATATGCCAGGCTTCAAAGGCTTTGCGGTGAAGTCGTCAGATAAAGAGGCCTTCACGCTGATGCAGGCCAATCCCTACGCAAAGTTTGTGGAGGCCGATCAGGAGGGTAAGCAAAATGAGAGCCCAGATTGGGCTGCCCAGGTTAATTGCAACGGCCGATGACTAATGAGGGTCTATGTTTTTTTCTCTCTCCTCTGGCTGCCTGGTGGGATTCTAGTGCATGCCTACTAGGGCCTGGCGGCATTCGCCTAGACTCTCCGTATTTTAATATTCGCCAAAACCTAACCCAAAAAAAAAGCATTAGTATTCCCCTCCCCCACCCGACTCCGCCCGCGGAGAACGGGCTATATAGCGATCAAGCCAAAAGAACTCAAAGACGCGCCAGTGATATGCTGGATGATCGCGTGTAATTAATCATGATCTTGTATTCAATTTTTCCCTAGTATAGCCATTTTCTATGGACAGACCCTGTTGAGATGCATTATTTATCAGGAAAAATAAAACAGCCATTTTCCTTCCCATGCTTAATCAGGCCATGTAGAGCGAGAGAGAGAGGGGGCCTCTCGGCAAGGCCCGCTTTGGCTAAGTTGCTTTCGATTTGAGACCGCGCGGGAGGCGGCGAAAGAGGGTGAGGGGGTCTTCTAGATCTGCAATCGGGCAATCGGGCGCTTGGTCGGAGGGTGAGGGGGACTGCGCGGAGGCTCAAAGCCAGTAAGACATGGCAAGATGAAATGCAAGTCGCTGCAGTCCTGTGTCTGCGTTTGGGTTTATTGATTAAGCTTCTGAGCGTTGGTGTGATCTTCTTCCCCTCTCTCCCGCTCGCCTTCTTTTTTCGTCCGCCTTGCTTCTACGCGCCAAACACAAAAGAGGGAGCAGCAAAACAATATATGTATAAATATATCTATATTCAAAACCGCTCTTGAGTGCCTGGCCTCCCCCATTCCACAGCTTTCCCCCTAGCGTTTTCCCTTGCCCATCGGCGCAATCCGCCCCTATTTTAATCCTGTTTCCGTTGCCACGCCCTCGCCATTTCTCCTTCCCCCCCCCCCCCTGCGTCGCCGTCCCCCCTTTTCCCTCTCCTCCCTCTTTCTCCCCTCCCTCCTCTGCTCCATCCCGCTATCTCTCCAAGACGCAGTAAACCATGGTGAGCTGCCTCGCCAAGCCTCGTGTCCCCTCTACCCGCATCGGCAGCACCATCGACGAGAATAACATCCTCCTCACGAATCTGCTGGGGGTGGGTGCCTATGGGGTAGTATACCGCGCGCGACATTTGGGCACAGGCCGCTGGTATGCTATCAAATGCTTGCCTAAAGTGGGCGTTGATTCAAGACAGCGCGCATTTCACATCAGAGAGATCACCCTGCATACACAGGTGTCGTCGCATCAAAACATCGTCACCCTGGAGAAGGTAAAGAAAAAAAAGGAATCAATTAGAATTTAGAAGAGGCGTGGGGGTGGAACCCCACTCACTGAAAACGATCTTTCTCCTTATGCTCAGGTGGTGGAAACTTCAGAGGACCTTTACGTGGTGCTCGAGTACTGTGACGAGGGCGATCTCTTCTATAACATTGCCGAGCGCGGCCTCTTTATCGGCGATGACCAGGCTATCCGTGTCGCGTTCCTTCAGATCCTGGACGCGGTCGCATACTGCCACTCCCTGAGCGTATACCATCGCGACCTAAAGCCTGAAAACATCATGGTCTTTAACAACGGCCGCACCCTCAAGTTGGCGGATTTTGGGCTCGCCACAACGGACAAGTTCAGCGGGGACTTTGGGTGTGGGAGCACCTTTTACCTCTCGCCCGAATGTCACACCAGTGGAAGCGGCCGAGTCGGCGCTTACTGTACGGCCAAGAACGACGTGTGGAGCCTGGGGGTGATCCTGGTGAATCTGACCACGGGCAGAAACCCGTGGCTCCAGGCCTGCCTGCAGGACGAGACGTTCGCAACCTATATGCGCTGCCCCGATATTCTTCGCGGAATGCTGCCGATCACGCAAGAGTTGGCAAGCATCCTGCAGAAGATATTCACCGTGCCGGAGGAGAGAATCTCCCTGGAGGAGCTACGCGGGCTCGTGATGGCTTGCGAGCGTTTCTACGATGCAGGGACGATCAGGATCCCTAGGAAACTTCCGGTGGAGGCACCCCTCTACATCACGGTGCCAACTCGTCAAACAGCCCCTCAACTTCCCCCGCCGCCCTCTGCTCTGCTTCCGCACCCATCTACACAACAACAACAACCTCAACATCAACATCAACAGCTACAGCATCAATGGCAGCAAGAGCACCTCCGTCTACAACTACAGCCACAGCCACCTCAACAGCAACGCGAGCACCAGCAGCCTTCTCTTCTTCCGTCCACTCGGTCCTCCCTCCCCGGCGGACATCCCACCTCCCTCTCACATAAGCTTCATCACTTCCATCTTCCCCTCAGATTCGCAGTGGGAGAGCCCAGAGTTTCCGCACGATGACACATTAACCCCCTCTCCCTCCCCCCCCCCTTCTCGCCCCCGTTGATAGCTTCACCTGCTTAGCTTATTCCTTCTATAGTATACGAACATTATGGTGGGTTGTATCGTGACCTAGCATGGTCGTCTATTGTTCATCTCAAAACAAGGCTTACCCGAGCCCGTCCAACAATAGATATGCAATTGAGTAGTATCTATTTTTCACATTATTATCTAAATATCTAAATTCCTATCTATCGATATATCACCTCATACATTCTGGTGCCCTATCACTTTTGTGTATTTTGTTTTCCCTCCCCTCCTACTTCATCTCTTCATGCCTTTTTTTTTTTATATCTTGTACAGTGCTCTGCTTTTTTTTTTCTCGTCTTTTTGAAATTCCATTATCTATTATATATACTGTATATATATATATAATATATATATATATATATATATATGCGTGTGCGCATGTGCTGGCAAACTATTTTGGTGAATAAACTATAAATATTTCTTGATTTCAAGGAGAAGGGATGAATTGAGGAAATAAAGTGGTAGATTACAATACAGTAAAAGAATATAGTATAGAACTGAACATGAATAAATGGAGATTCAACAGGGATATCTTACAAAAATTTGTAAGGCAAGCTGTAGGAGAGGAGAGGAGAGCCAAACTTTCTCCTGGTAAGCACCCGAGGGTAGAAATGAAACTAAAAGAGGCCTCCGCTACTTTTCCTCGGCCTCCTCACGCATAGCCGGACAACTCATCAGGTCGTGGCCCCGTTCTTCGCACACCTCGCAGAAGCCTTCTGCCTCGGGCTCCTCCGGCTCCGGCTCCCGGTTCGCACCGGGGGAAGCCCCTAGCCCTCTCGCCTTGGCCAGTTCTTCCTCCAGCTCCGCCTCGCGCAGGAGCTTTGCCTCAACCAAAGTCTCGAGCTCGGCCACATCCTTATGCAGTGCCGTCACCTCTCGGGAGTGAGTGCGCTCGAGTTCGGCGATGCGGGCACGAAGCTCTCTCACCTCCTTGGCATGCTGTCTCCGCAGCTGGTCTACATCGGCGCGCATGCTGGGCGAATTGCAGTTGCGATCCTCAGGGGTGGGAGACGCTGCCGGAGGGTGCGAATGAGGGCAGCCGGTCTGAGGATGCATCCGCTCGACCTCGTCGATCAGGGCCAGGAACTCGGTCTCCATTTCCTCGTGTGCCTCGCGGAGGGAGGCGTTTTCCCGCGTAAGAAGGGAGATTTCCTGCTGGAGCTGGTGGATCAGACAACGAAGGCTCTCCATCTCGGGGGGGTCGCCTTGGAGCGCCTCCTCCCTCCCGCTGCCCCTCTCCTCCTCGTACTTCTGCTGTAGCGAATAGAGCTCATTTTCGGCCCGCTCCTTTTCCTTGCGCATGGCCTCAATGGCCTCGGCAGTCTCTCCGGCCAAATTTCGGAGCTCCTCGCACTCCTCCTGCAGTTTCTGATATTTGGCCTCCTGCTCTTTTACCTCCTCGCGCCCTTTACGCTCGAGAGCCTCGATTCGGATCTCGTACGTGGCTATGGCCTCGCGTCCAGCCTCACGCAGTGAGGAGAGTTCACGAGCAAGTGTGGAACAGTGGGCGCAGTTCTGTAGAGGGACGGAGGAAGCGAGGTGCAAAGCCTGGGACTTTTCGATAGAGTGGCCAGAGGGTCTAGAGGGGGGGGGCAAGCGGTTTAGGGGAGGATGCACGAGACGAGGGCGGGATCGGTTGGGATGAAGCCAGTGAGGTAAGCCTTGGGGGCAATGCCACTACGGCTGGCTTTTGCTTCATCGCTTCTTGTGATGTCTTGCGCGGCGCCGGCTCCATGGGCGAGATTTTCGGCGAACCTGGCCTGGTCGGCAAGATGGAATGGAAGGAGAGCTTTGAAATTTTATTTGGCTTGACAAAGATGCCGGTGTTTTTCTTGCATTTGAAATACCTCACGCTGTCGTTGAAAATCAGTCGGGGTTAGCAAGGGGGTTCCAAGCGCTCAGAGAAGCAGAGCTCAACTTACCCGTCCACACTTCCGTCGTTTTTCCCCTCACCACGTCGATCCAGCTCCACTCCAGCCCACACGCCCGGTTTGAATTGGGTTGGGCCGAGGAACCGGAGAATGCCTGTCCCAAAGGCGCCCACCACCACCCTATCTCCAACGGCAAGCTCCGGCGATGGAGCCGGGGGATGCGCTTCTTCTCCCCTTTCCATACCTCCACCAACCCCACCTCCATAACCATGAACTGCCTTTGAATCCGGAAGAGGAGAATACTTGGCCTCTGGCCCGTGAGGCGACGGGGGATACTGGGAAAACGGAGGGAAGCGAGGTGTAGATACGGTGGGAGAGGTTTCCGGAGTAGACACGGCCGACGGAGACAGAGAGGGAAGCGGGGGAGAGTACAGAGGGAGGTCTTCGCAGCTGCTCGAGTTCTTGAGACGGTTGGCCCAGTATGCACGGTTTGACGCTTGGATAGGGCTGGTGTCGCTGCAAATGGAGGCAGAGCGGGTTATGAGTAGAGAGTTGCGATGGTCACGGAGGCTGGATCGTTTTGCGGAGCGCACCATCATCAGCTGTGCATGTTATACGGAGGGAACCACGTTGAAAGAGCGACCCAGTTATCAGCCCAAGGACAATACGCAAGGAGTGCAGGGAATGAGCGGAAAGAATGCCGTCAATGAATGCAAGGTACGAGGTGTTTTCGCCTTGCGGGTAATGGAGCGTACGGTGTATGTGTAAGAACAGAGCCCAATGTTCTGTTTTATTTTTCTTTTCTCCCGCTGGTGATATCAAGGGAGAGATGGCTCAGGTGTTCGAAAGAATTTGGTTCTTCGGAGTTACGATCACTCATATTGGCACCAAATTAGCTGCGGATAGCCAATAGAGATCGCAGGCAAAATTAAGATAATGTATCCTAGATTACATGGATGGGCATACAAATAGCCTGAAATAAAAAGTAATTTATTCAAGGAACACGAGTAGGACCGTTATGGGCGAGAGGGCAACTGCCAATCTACCGGGTAGACAAACCCTCTCAGGGGCTCTCCATGAAGGCCCTTCCCCCCTAATTCATTAATAGGCTGAGCTCTGGCTGCTCCAGCACTTGCTCCCAGGAAAATACTCGCTTTACTCGGGGCGGTAGCTCCTCCCCTTCGGGCAAGCGACTCCAGGCATAAGATGCATTGAGATCAAACAGGAGAACGTTTATTCCGGCATTGGCAACATCGAATGCATTATGAAGGGTGTCATCTACCAGTAGCTCTGCTTTAAGTTGATGGCAGATTTCGGATTTCATACGGGGAATAGCAAGACCTTGTTCGCTCGTGGCGAGGTAATGATTTGTTAGGATCTATGGGGAAAACGATTGGGGAAAAACATCGTGGGAGATGAGAGAGGGTGCCAAAGGAGAATGCATTAGAGAGACTTACAATGTCTTCAAAAATATTCGGGAAATGGCGATCAATGAATTCCTCAGTTTGCTTTCTCACGAATTCCTGGCGGGATGTCACAACATAGAGCTTGAATCCTCGCTCTTTCAGAGTCTACATGACAATGCATCAATAATCTAGTTCAAAACTCAGGGTAGAACCCTTCATACCTTCATCGCCTCCAATGCACCGGGCACCGGCTGCATCTCCCTAAATTCCTCGCTGACATAAAACTCTCGGACCTTGACTATACTCTCGTCTCGGCTTCCGCCCCACACTTCCCAGTAGTTGTAGGAGAAAAAGTCGGATTCTTTCAGCTGCGTTCCGTAATGAGTGTTGTGCCACTTGACAAGGGCGGCCATGGTGAGAGAGAGGCATTCGTCTAAATCAATGGCAAGTGTGCGGGCCATCTTGTAGGTCGATCTATTATTTTGGGTTAATCTATGATTGTTATGATTTAAGTATTCGTCCTACGATACGGCCGTCATAGGGGGAGCAAAGCCTACCCAAATTGGATCAGTCCAATGAATTTGTATCAGATCACTTAGGCAAAACCTCCAAGGCGGAATTCGATGACCAAGCCACGCCTGGGCAAAAATCAAGAAAACCGGTTGTGAAGAGATGCGATCTTACCTAAACATCCAGGAAACAACACCTATTGTGAGCGACGAGGGAAAAAACAAAAAAAAAAATAGGCCACCGTGCTTCATATAGACTCACACATATCAAGTTTCCATGGGAAGTGTCAAATTGGCCACCGCCTTCTGATTAAAGTATATGGATTTTAATTTAAGGAGGGGGGACGGCTATAATAACGATGCAGGGGAATTTGACTGTATTTGTATTATGCCGCTCATCAATTAAATAGAAACAAGTTGTTTCTCCAAAATAGCGAAGCTGCGACCAAAAAACCTTTTGCTACAGCAGGGGGCCAATCCTTCTCCAATAGCCCCTCTTTCCCTATCGGACAGCTCAGGTTGAAAGCAGCTCTCCCACTTTTTTTTTCTTCTCTCTCCTCCTTTCATTCCTTCACACAACCCAAGGTACAGGAGAAATGGTGGTTGCCACGCTGACTCTTCCGAACACGCTGGAGCCGCAGGATCAAACCCAGCGACGTCTCCAGGTAAAAAAGCAACGCGCCGAACGCCTGCTGCGGCAGAGAGAATGTCAGACTGAAAACAAGGCATGGTCGCCCATGGCCAAAGAGGAGAAGCAGAGTCCTTGTAGGGAATGGCTGGGAGGAAAAGAGAATGGTAATTCATAGAATAAATGGCTCAACATTATTTCGCTATTGCCAATGATGCTAATCCTCTGTTTCTCTCCTAGAAGCGCTTCCTATCTCGTCGTCCAACACGTCCCCCTTCTTCCGGCGATCGCAGGCTGGTGGTGCCAATCCCGCCCATTTTCTCACCCCTCCTTCCACGCCCTCTTCTACTCCAGGCAGCAACCCGGCCTCAGTCGCACACCTGCGTGACCAGATCTCACACCGCGCCAACTATCTCGAAATTCGGAACACGTTTCTAGAGCAACAAAATTCCCAGCTAACGAAGGAACTGACGCACGCAAGAACCACAGTGCAAGCGCTGAGACAGGTGGTCGCAAACAAAGAAGAACTACTTGAAAGCGTGATTGAAGAGCTTGCCGAGACAAGGGTCAGGCTGGAGGCGCTGGAGGATGCGCTCATCGAGGAAATGGGGCAAGAAAATGGGGCCGTGGGGGAGGAGAGCGGGGTGGAGAGCGGGGTGGAAACACAAAAGAAGAAAATATCGAAAGAGCTAGGCAAGGGGAGGGAGGAAAGCGGAGAGTGCAGTCCTGATGAGGCGGATACCGCCGTAGAGAATTATTTCCTAAGTAACTCCAGGACGTTTGAGGATATCTCAGAAGTAGAAGAGGAGGATGAGGGAGAGGAGGGAGAAGGAGAAGGAGAAGAAGAAGATGCAGGAGCAAGTTTTGAGGACTTCGAGGACTTCGAGGACTTCGACATCAGCGATAGTGGGACCTATGAATCATCTGAAGAGGAGTCCTCCAAGGCTGACATGGATATGTTTTTTGATATCTTCGATCTCTTTCCCACCCCAATCAACAACCAACCCACTCCTACGCCCAAACCCGCTCCCAAGGGGGAAGCTGAACAGACTACAAAGGCAGATATTTTTGCGCGCAGTCGAACTCGGTTCAAACTACGCTTCATCAAGTCCCGAACCCAGCACCGGAAGATGCTCTCTGTAAATAGTGAGGCACTAGAAGTGCAATAGTGGCTGACGTTTGTGTTGTATTTTTATTTTTTTACTTACGAGAGATATTTGCATAGTTTTAATCTAATGGATTCCTTTACCATTGTAAATACGACATTTTTTTTATTGTCTGATAGATTTAGGAGTAAGCACTCTACAGACAACCCGAATTGGTTTATTTCTTTTTATGTTCCATGCTTGTTAGGGCAATGCGTTTGCTTAATTTAATGAGATTGAAGAGTTTTATACACCCTTTGAAGAGTGAAGTGCTGGCTCACCTTGGCTCTGCCATTCGAAAGAAAACATCAATTCGGCGGATTGTTGAGAGAGAATCTTCAAAACGAAGCAGTGTATTTGACGACTTTTGGCCTATAATGCTAAGAAAATCGCAAGGGAGCCTTGTCTAGAGGCTGACGATTGTGATATTATACATTGTGTTTACCCACATCTTAGAAAAGTGGGCACATGCATAATCGTACTAGTGAAGGAAAAAATATACCAACGCGATAAGAAAGTTTTAGAAGATAAGAATAGAGTTCAAGTTTTATTTTCCCAAATATGGTCAAATTAATAATGCAAATTAGAAGCTTAAATGTTTTTTCCAAAAAACGCGGTCGCAGAAGGTCGTATGGCCAAATGGATAAGGCGCCTGACTACGAATCAGGAGATTCCAGGTTCGACCCCTGGTACGATCGGGCATTTATTTTTCATTTTGTCATTTGTAATACAAACAGACGTGCAAGATCGATTTTCGTGCATTGCATAAATTGGTGTTCTTGATGCATGCTTTTTGATAAGCTCGGGTTCAGGCTTAGGCCGCCCATTCTTATGGATGAAGGGCTGCTTAGGTAAGGCTCAAGGGCGATATGGCCAGCTAGGAAAATAATTTTGGAACCACAAACGATATAAGTGGGTTTACTATTTCAAGCCATTGGTAATATACGTGGCCGCTCATGTTGAGTAATTGACAAATGCATCGTACATACTGCAGTTTGCAAAATGGCTAGTCTATTGTTTGTGGTTTAGCTGTGCAAACGATGTACCCCAGACGAAACTTCACGCTGTCAAGAGAAATGTTTTGGTTATCTAAACCCAAAATTATCTAACCACAAAATTCGTGGAGAATAGGCCGGGCTTCCGTTCAATCGAATTGGGACTGCCGGAGAATTCGCCTGAATCCAATAGGGGCTTTTAAAGGATATTTTAAAATCCCCTAATGATTTATAAGAACCTAACCTTAGATTGCATGCTCTAATCCAGTCTACACTTGTTTATTCATTTCATACCAGAGGGTTGCTGAAATAACCTTGCAACAGAAGGAAAACGTTGTGTATATGTATATGTGTATATGTATGCATGAGTAGAATATCATCGCCATGAATCCTATCAGAACTATGCTTTGGAAGGAAGGAAGCTCTTCATTTGTCATAACAGGCCTGAGCATTATCTTGGCTCTACTCGTCGTTCGCTACGTCGTCGCCACTATCCGCGCCACCTACTTCTCCCCGCTGAGAAAAGTCCCCGGCCCACTTTTCTCTCGCGTTTCGACGTTTCGCTATTTTTATCACAGATTCCGGGGTTCGTTCCACCAGTATGTTAACAACCTACATCGTCAGTATGGGCCGGTGGTGATTCTGAGCCCCGAAGAGGTGTCTTTCTCCCAAGTGGAGGCTGTGAAACAAATACTAGTAACGGATGATTTCCCGAAGGGAAAGGAATATGAGCGTTTTGCGGGTGAAGATGGAGGAAAAGAAATATTGACCATGACGCATGTATTCCACACCACAGCGTCCTTGTTTTTTCCAGTGGCGGATGCTAACTTCATCTCACCTTTGCTTTACTTCTTCTCGCTTATTAGTGATAAGAACCAACATAGAATTCTACGCCGGATGCTCTCGCCTGCCTTCTCAGTGAGCTATCTCCAGGAGTTGGAGCCATTTCTCCAGAGTTGCGTTCAAGAGTTGATGGTGTGGATCAGAGACGAGTGCGAAAGGACGGGTGGGGAGACCGTCTTCGACGTCTACACCAAGATAGGACAGCTTACCCTGGTCGGATACAAATTTAATCACTCTATCCTATGTGTGCCATTTCCTAATGGACGGATTGCTTATAGGATGTGATAGGAAACACTTCGTTTGGAGGCTCATTTCACTTGGTGACCAAAGGCTCCCATCCACTTACCGAGAACATCAAATCCTTCCTCAAGAAAAAATTCATGGTACCTGGTGCCAGTTTTTTCAGAACGGGGGGAATGCTTTACTGACGAACCTTCACCATGTCAATAGCTAGCAATGTGCCGTTTGATCGGATTCATTATACCAGGTCTGGTAGACAAAGAATACCAATACCTACATAGCGTGAGTTCCGTTCATCAGCCAAGAATGGAGGTCCAATTAACTTATTTATCTTTCCTCTCGCTTTTTGGTGTATTAAAGTTTTTAAGTTCCAAAATAATGGAGCGTCGCCAATCAACCGGTAAGCATCGCTCCGATATTTTGCAGATATTGATTGACGCACAGGATAAGGAGCGCCACGGACTCAGTGACGATGAGGTGTTATCGCAGGCTCTTCTCTTCCTGTAAACACACATTTCCATCCTTTTTATTAGAGAGGTGGTAGCATCTGACATAGAAGTATTATGTTCTAGCATTGCCGGTAGTGAAACAACTGCAGGCACGTTGTTTTTCACCCTCCTTAATCTCCTTCGCCATCCTTCATCCCTTGCTAAACTTCGCGAGGAATTGGAAGAGGCGTTCCCGCCAACTGCTCGCTCGCTTTGCGTCACACGTCATAGTGTGCTCAAGCAGCTCCCATACCTTAACGCCGTTGTCAATGAGGGGCTTCGCGTTCGTTCGATCACAGGGAATGGTGTTGCACGGTTTGTGAACCAGGAGGTCGAAATTGGCGGCTACTTAATTCCTCCAGGAACAACCGTTTTCGCAAACTACCCGATGATGCATTTGGATCCAGCCATATGGGGGGATGATGCTGAAGAGTTTCGACCAGAACGGTTTCTGAGTGAATACCCGCCCAATGCGTACACGCCATTTAGTGCAGGCACACGAAACTGTATAGGGAAAAGGTAAGTACTACATATTCTGGCCAAAAGCATGAAATTTAATAACCCTTCTATCTTATAGTTTTGCACTGATGGAGGTGCGCATTGCCCTAGCCTCCCTTCTCTTGAACTTTGAATTCGAGGAAATAGAAGGTCAATCCGACCAGCAAGTCAGTTTTGTTACCATGCGATTGAAATCGGGCCGATTCTTCGTGCGAGTACGGCCACGCAAACATTTATCCCTTTAGTATTCCGCTAGATTGCTGTGTAGGTGTTGTACACTATTTTCACATCACATTAAGTAATAAGAATATTTGGATATTTGAACGAGCTAATGAGGTACTGGCTATCAGTCCGAAATGGACTCGCTCAATATGAGATCTTCACCGGGATTGGGACGAAGAAAACTTTTATCGAAAAGAAGGCGAATCTTTTTCGACGAAATGCATACCCGAATTTTTTCTCTGTATCTAATATATTGGTTGGAAAATTGAAAAATTCCGAGTGCACAGCATTTCAAACATTGAAAAACTTTTAAAAGCTGTTTATTAAGTTTAGAAGATAAGATATTTCCCAATTAGATGGTCGTAATAAGTGGGCAAGGAAAGCTCTATCAGGAATGGAATAAGGTCGCTATTCGTCGTGTTTCCAATCATTGCTATTTCAGATAATGACTGAGGTACGAAGTAATGGAAAAAAAGAACAAGAATATAAAAGGATCCTCAACTAGCCACCAAACAAGTACCTGGGTGAAAGAACAGGTGAACCAACTTAGAGTACAGTGGAGGATTTAGAAAGGGAAGGGTGGGATTGGTATATTTTCTATTCCTATCGGAACCAGATATCGGAGCCCCTTTGTTTATTTAAGATATATTATTCATGTAAAGCGAACCTCTTTGAAACAAAATTATTAAAAACAAAAACAATATGTTCAATGTAAAGGATTCTCGGCCCAAATGTTTCGTACTTTCTCAGTTGTTGATCATCTCTCGGCTTCACTGATCCGGATAGAAGGGGCTCTTCCACTCTGGTAGAGCTCCATTCCTTTACATCCTCCCTTTATTCTACCCTCCGTCATTATAAACTCTCAAATTATATCAGAGGGGATCATCCATAACTGGTCGTGAAAGATAAATGAAATTGTATTGATACTGTAAATTGGTTAAATGAGTCTTCATTTTCAAATGTTTTTCTTTTCTCCCTTGGGAAGAATTTTTTTACATCCACTTGGTGTTTTTTATCTGAAGGGAATGGAGGGGTACACTTCTACGTTAATATCACCCAGGTACTGCCCCTAGCCACCCATTTTGTGTGGTTAGATTTCTTCTAAGGATTTTTGCTACCTATTATTGTAGCCGCTTGATATTACTTGCTTGTTGCTATGCTGTTGATAGCGGTTGAGCCTTGAGAAAAACCCGACAAACTCTCATGGACGGGTGTCGCCTACGGGAATCGAACCCGCAACCTGGTGATTCGGCTCCGGGGTCCCAAAACACTACTCCAACTAAGGTCGACATTCATTTTCAATTATTTTTTGATCAATCAATGGAAACTTTTATTTCCATATATTACATGAAGTTAATGTCAATGGACTTAACATAACGAGATATAGGTCCTTGATCGATAGACTTTCAATCGATATGCGTGTATCGTAGTTGTCGTGAATAGCATGTACGTGAAACCGATGTAATCTTTTGTACTTATCGTAAGGGCGATCTTTTCAATAATCAAGACTCAGCTTCTGATCAAGTGGATAGCAGTCACAAACCAAGAGTAAGTGCTGGTGGGGGAGGTGGGATTCGAACCCATGCCGTTCTCATCGGCATCCCAGGGATAGTCCACTACACTAACCCTCCCCCCGACATTCATTTTCAAATGGAGTAGATCTAAGCCACATTATTCCATATATGGAGGTATATTTATCATCCGAAAATCGGATGTAATCGGTCGTATGGCCAAATGGATAAGGCGCCTGACTACGAATCAGGAGATTCCAGGTTCGACCCCTGGTACGATCGTTTCCTTTTTTTCTACCACCATTTTCATTTGCATTTTTGTTATTGTTTTATTTTGATACAACACACTTGAAAGATACCTCTGATGTGGACTAGAAACATAGTAAGAATGGGAAACCTTTGTCACGCCAAATGTCGGGTGAGTGTAGCCAAACTTTAATTTTGCGTTTCCATCTCAAAGTTTATGTGAGTTCATCGAGAACACTTATTGAACCTGATATTCAGCGGGGGACATGGAGCCCCTACTCTTTTAGACAAAGATGGTTTTCATTTATTATTGATCGCATTGTAAAACAACTGAATGTAACGAGAATGCTAAAAATAAAATGGATCCCCAGGCAAGGGTATAGACATTGGTATAGATATTGTTTTCGCCCAAAGCATAAATATAATATAGGGCAACGAATTCAGCTTGGGACAGACATGTAACGAGGAGGCTTCAGTGAAGGGGCGTGGCACAGACGAAATGGCAGAATTGGTAGTGAGCGTGGAGTTGAGTTTGAGTGGGATAGGTTTGGCCACACTAGAATACCAAAGAGAGTAAGCACGGGGACGTGAGAAGGAGGAAAACGCAGTGGCCACTTATATTGAATACCTTGCGACAATAAAAAGCTTTGACACCCATTTTCGCGTTGTCTGATGTTAGGAGAGTGTGGATTAAATTACTGTCAATTATGAGTGCGCTTCTGAAGGAATATTTGATATGAGCAAGCAGCCGATTGACTAGAGGAACAAACAGGAGGAGAATGAAGGAGAACTCTGGGAGGGGTGCGCCGAATTTATATGAAATAAAAGAACCCTCACGATGAAGCTTAACGTAGGCAATGGAAGTGCCAGTCCTTTGTTGCAATAATTAGGTAGCGAAGTTCTGTACATTCTTTGTTATTTTCGTGAATTTGGCCATACAGAACTCTATTTAGGACAACGCTCGACCACCTCCACTTACCCGCCAGCTTACCTTTGTAAACGGAGAGTTTAAGCTAGTGTTAAATGCAATCAAGGAGAATGAAAGCCATTCTTAAGAGGGTCCGCAACGGGACTGTGAACGATGAGCAAGTGAGCGGCGAGATGCTCAACCCATAAAATAAATTCAGCCTAATCTAAACCTAAGAACACTTCACCGTGGTTTCCGGCCGGTGAAAGACCGGAGTAGGCTCAGTATAGGACCCACAATAGCGGTTCTCAAAAAGATAATGAGCCTTAGCGCGTTTCAATTTTGCAGGCCGTGCCACGGCTTTCTCCTACGCTGCTCGTGGTCAGGGGAGGAGCTCAGCGACACCTGGGTCTGATAATTCCAAAAGAAATCCCTGATAGGGCAGGTCGAGCAAGCTAGGGCAGAGACCTTAATTCCAACGCTCTCATTCCCCTCCCCTACTTTTCGCTCCTCTATCTAAATTGGCTGAGTAATTGAGAATAGCTCCAGGTCCTTACAGTGGATCCCGGCCATTTCTAAAAGTGGAATTTAAACTTGCCATTTGGCGAGTTTTCGGGCTCAGCAGAACCGGGTTGATCGGCCATCTCTCGGATGCGGCCTAATCCGTATTGTAGTTTGTTCGTGGAAGCTCGAAAATTTTGATGGGCAACGGAGAACTGCCAGAGGAGGTTTTTCGTACTCTCTGTTTCGGCGCCTGGGGGCTAAAGCCGAGGTTTCTCCCGCGCTTCCATTTGCGAGCGTTTGAGAAGATTGAATTTGTTCTTGCTGCGGTGTCATTTTGTTCAAGCTTGCTAATATGAATCTTTAATCAAAGGGAGCCGGGTGCAACTGAAACTCGCTAATTACATTAGGTGAGATAATATATTATTAACACCGATCTCGACGGATTTTCCCAGAGAAGCGTCCACAACTCAAACGTGGAACGATAGGGTTTAATTTTTCGTTATCTCATCGATGCAACCAAGTCCACTTTGGATGAATGGAAGCCGCAACCCGAGGATCCAGCAGCGTACCAGCCGCTGATAGGCAAGCGGGCATCCATGCCCCTTGTAGTGGTTGTTACGCAGGGACTGGGGAGGGAGCGTGGAGATTGAATAGTCGAGGTTATTGCAAAGATTGCGTGAGAGTGGGATTAGGGGGAAGCACAGATAAGGAAAACCCGATTTTTGCCGCCAAGAAGGAGCGCAACAAGGTTCCGCTAGGGATGGTCGCAAACGGAATGGGAGGGGGGTCAATTTGCAGAGTAAGCTTTTAGAGTTTGACAGTTGACTCTGACACAGAGCAATCGGCCTTCCCCACGTTACAGGGAGAACAAGCGCTCTTCTAAAACCTAGTCTCGCTCATACTGTGTGCTGCGAGCGCTCCAATTAACCGGCCCATCGGTGAGGTGACCCGACGGATCTTCACCAAGCAAGGCCCTCGACACCGCGGCTTTATTTTTTGGGGGAGTGGGGAGGGCGGAGGGGAGGCGGGGCAACACAGAGGCCCTCAAAAGCATCCAAGCAAGAACGCTCGAGGGCCGGCGATACGTCATTGGGCCGGAGGGGCCCAATGCTCAGAGTATGGTTTAATATAACAAATTGGACAAAGTTTTGGTGCTCAATTTCCGCGCTAAGTTTGGCGAAACAGCAGAGCTGAGATTAGGGAGCTTGCCTCTCATTAAACACAGACCACGGCAGGGGAGGAGATGATTGCCTGCGAGCAGCGCAAGGGATCAAACAAACACCGCAAAATAGCCGATTAGCCTGGTTGGAAGCATTGTGAGTGTGGAGACGCGAGAGCGAGGGCCCCTCGTTGAGGAGGCGGGCGGCGAGGGGAGGGGCGCGTGGCCCGAGCAGGGAGTTGCCAAGTTCTGCCTGGCGGAGATGCCGCGCCTCGGGGAAAGAGGGGGGAAGGGTGGTGCAGGACAGGCGCCAGCGGGAATCCCAGGAAACAAGAGTGTGAGAACGTCTTTATTTGATAACCATGTCACAAGGTGTGGGCGGAGTGTTGGGCAGACAGCTCAACACTTTCTATTTTCTGTTCTGAAGCACCCATTTCCTGGGTTCACAGTCCGCATTTAATTTCAGAGCGAGTACATGAACAATTTTGTTTTATTAATGATTGTCTAAGCAAAACCTTCTTTTAGCTCCGTGCTCAATGGCTGGCCGGCCAAAGGAAAGTGGTGGGCGTCTGGTTACACCCATACAGCACCAACGAGCGGCCAGACAGGGAGTCGCGAGTGTGTTTGGGCAAAGCCAAGGCACCAGTGTTTGGATGGGATGCCCCTAGTCTCGGTTTTGACTTTGGACAGATTATCTTGCCAATCTGGTCGGGCTGGCTGGGGGGGCAGCGTGGTGGGGCGGGAGGACGAAGGAGCACGAAGAGCGGGGGGCAGACGGGGCGGCGGGCGCGCCAGGGCGGGCGCGCGATGGCCAGTGGCGCGCAAGGCTGAGGCGGACAGGGGGCCAGCAGGCTGCACCTCTGCCGGCGGTTTCTGTTTCTAAACCGGTTGCGAAAAGAGGGGAGAGAGGGGAGGAGATGCTAGAGAGCGGCTGCCAGGCATGTGACCTTTCCTTAGCAATTTCTTAGCCGCCTTTTTGTTATGTTTCGGCTCTCCCCTTATTCGTCTTACTGGCAATTTTTTTTTCTCAGTTGTGAAATTCTGTCAGAGAAACTTGTTTGTGTTCGAGACCGTTTTTCTTCTCATGTCTTATTCGTCGAAACTTGTGACTGGTTTGCGCACACTAGCCATTATCTTTAATACCCCCCGCTCGCACAACACCTTATCTTTTTTCCCCCAATTTTTTCCCCCCCCCCCTCTCCACCCCTCTTCCCGCTATAAAGAAGACCATTCCGCGCTCTTTGCAAAATTTCCTTGTCAATCCTCTCAAGCTCACAAGCACTGGACTATGCCTCTATCCGGCGAGAGCAATAGTAGAAGACTCGGGGGCGCCAAGTCTGCGCCGCAGTTTGTACGAAAGCTTCTTCGGTAGGTGTTAGTTTGCTTGTTTTTGACGTGCTTGAGTAAGCTCATTCCACAACCTGAAGCTAATTTAAGCTGTTCATACCTCTCTCTTACCCTCCTCCCCCACCTTCCCCTTCGCCGAAAGGCTGCTCGAGGACCGAAACTTTGAACACATTGTCAGCTGGGGTCCCAATGGAGACACATTCATTGTCAAGGACACCACGGAATTTCAGAATAAAATCTTGCCGCAGTTTTTCAAGCATAGCAATTTCGCCAGTTTCGTGCGCCAGCTGAATAAATACGATTTTCGCAAAATTAAAAATCCTGAAGACCGGCGAAGTTCGGCCGGATTTGGAGTGTGGGAGTTCAAACATCCAAATTTCACGTATGAAAAGCGGGATAGACTAGATATGATCAAGGTAGGGCACCCCCCATCTCCGAGTGCCGTGGCTCTTCCCGCCCCCATTTAACCCCCCTCCTAATCTCCCGACTTGTAGCGCAAATGCTCGGGCATCAAGAAACCCATACCCCCCGAGCTCCAGAGCCCGGACGATGACACCTCATCCAACCTCCACAAGGAGGTCGACGAACTCCGCTGCACCAACGAGGAGATCCTCAAGTATCTTCGCGAGCTCTCCCGCAACTACCAGCTGCTCCTCGACCGATTCGAAACCATCGACCGCAGATGCTCGCATCAAGACAAGCTAATTCAGCAATTGATGCGCGCGCAGGAGCCTTTGCTCTCCGCGCGGAGACATTTTGACCCCGAACCGTCTCCTAGCGGCCCGAGAGAATTCCAAGTGCAGCCCCAGCTGGGGAAGATGTCAGATGCGCAGCCCACCGATGATCGCCTGGAACGGGCAATGAGAAGCCCCTTCCTCCGTCAACAGCGGAATCAGCTGATGCCACAGGGCCAGAAATGCGAAGCGTCTTTGCCTGCGCAGCACAGTGAAGCCATGGAAAAGAAATCTTGCGCCACTCTAGGAGAGAATGGTGATGCGGGGGCCGGTCATGCTGAATACCCAGGGGGATTCGAGGCGATTCTTTCAAGCGCCGCCCCTCTTCCCGCATCGCTGACATGCTTCTTCGACGAGTCGCCTCATCCCTCCTCGCCCTCGTGGTCCGTGGTGTCACCCGATCACCGCAAGTTTTCTGAAGATAACAAACATCCTCCCTCCTCTTCCTCCTCCTCCTCTTCTTCCTCCTCCTCTTCCTCGTCCTCCTCCTCAATCCCTCCCACCACCATCACATCGCTGGCGATGGACCGCAAGCGCTTCTCCGATCCTCTCCCCTCTCCTAAACCCTCTAAGCGCCTCAAAGAGGAAGATTCGCTCGCTAGTAGCCCGGCTGACGCGGATATCTGGATTGTCCCTCCCCGCGTCCTTGTGGTCGAAGACGATACCATCGCTCAGTCCATCTGCTCTAAGATTCTTGCCGCTTGCGGCTGCAATAGCGAAATCGTCAGCAATGGCTTCGAGGCCGTCAGCCGCGTCAAACTTACCAAATATGATATAATATTTATGAATGTTTCGCTCTCCACCCTCGACGGGGTCAGTGCGACCAGCCGGATACGACAATTTGATACTCTCACCCCCATTATCGCCATGACTTCCAACGTGAGCGATAACGACATCATCACCTATGTGGCCAACGGGATCACGGATATTTTGCCGAAACCGGTGGGGCATGAGGCGATAGACGGAATCCTGGAACGCCATTGCTATCTCCTGCGCAAATCCGCCTCGTCTCCCGTGGCTCCCGTGGCGACCACTAAGATGCTCCCTCCTCCCATGGCTAGAAAATCCCCTGCGCCGCCCCTCTTTGTCGACCTCTCTTTCCAAAACTTTGGGGGGAGTGAATACTCGCGCGAGAAAGAGGTCGCCATGCAAATTCAGCGAACCAGCTCCGGAATGATCAGCCTGTTGCCATAATGCCCGTCGCCATGCTCTAGTGGGGAGTGCATGATTTTCCATGTTGGTCCGAGACGGTGTCGCAGCACATGGCTTAGCTGGAAGAGGGATGAACAAATTCTTGAGGCAGTGGTTGTTGTTGTTTATTTTAAAAAGCTGTCGTCATGATTGGCGTGTTGTTTTAGTAGCTGTGGAAGCAGTCGTAGTATTAGTAGTTGTAGTTGTAGGACTTGGGCTGTATTTTGCATTGGTCGCGGTTGCCCGTTGCTAATCTGTTTCGCCATCACCACCACCACCACCACCACCATTGTTTCCTTATTATGCCCTCGACTACCCCTCCTCCTCCCCCCTACTACCTTTTTTATATTATTTATATATATTAATTGTGTATTATTCAATTTGTGTTCTCTTCTGTGAGTTTCTTTTTTCCCCCTCCCACCCCCTAAAGCTGTATATATCAAAATACTATTTATTTAAAGTGCCCTCTTCTTTTTTTCCGTTCTATTATCCCATTTTTTATTGTCCCCTCCTCCGTTAACAATGAATTGTACAAAAATGATTAACTGAGCCTGGATGGATCTTGGATACGATCGAATAAGTGGTACTCGTGTGCTCCTTAAACAACATAATCCACCGAGCTACGTATTTCCACTAGATCACTTTGTCAAACCACCTCAAACTCCCGCGTTATCTTAGTAAATCACAAGGTAAACCGGCTCCTCGTTTAGCTTTGGTTTAGGTTAGCTCCCCTTACGAGGATCAAGACACTCAAAGCCCTTCAGCCACAATTTTCCTGTGCTATTGAATCTTGGTGGAAAAAAGAGGGTCTTGGAAAAAATAGAAAATAAGAGCCATTTTCTCTCTTTGATTGCTTCTCATTCTACAGCCCTGATACGATTCTCTCCTTCCGCATCCTCCCCCTCCTTATCCCCCTATCTCCATTTGAGAGAATCGCTTATTCGATATACCCTATCTTGTCATCCAACGACATTCACTCATAAACGTTACTTTCAATCCAATTCTCTGACGCGTCGCGAAACTCAGTTGGCTTTTAATTTTTAACAAAAAGGATACATATTCATTTTCGCGTGAATAGAGGAGCATCGGAACGCGATACTAGCCCATCCGCTCATTTTTCATTGTCACGCTCATGGTATGGCTTTGTTTTGGAATATTTTGTCGTCCGGCCTAGTTCTAATTATTGGAGGATGATCGCATTAGTCCAGAAATTCAGATCCGGAGGAATTCTACGTGAGACAGGATAGAATTGGAAAGGGATCGTTTGGTGAGGTGTATAAAGGGTGAGCACACGAATGGGCGATCCCCGTGTTCCTGTCTTATCTATTGACTTGGCATCAAATCCATTTTTTTCAGATTTGACAAGCGGACACGCAAACCTGTCGCCATCAAAATCATAGATTTAGAGAGTGCTGAAGATGAGATTGAGGATATCCAGCAGGAGATAGCTATTCTCGCTCAGTTAGACTCGCAATATATCACCAGGTGAATGTTATCTGGAGGAGTTTCGTGTTTGCTTGGCCTCTTCATCTCATACTTGACAATATAGATACTATGGCGCATACCTGAAAGGATCCCACCTCTGGATTATCATGGAGTACTGTTCTGGAGGATCGTGTTCGGATTTGGTATGTTGATTGGGGGTCGGAGGTTTTGCTTGGCCCTCTCTTTCTCTTTTTCAATGGAAGCATCTTTTATCTAACCGCTTTCACGCTTCGTTGTCGGATCCTAGATGAAAGCTGGAACTTTCCGTGAGGAGTATATTGCCATCATTCTACGCGAGCTGCTTCGTGGGCTGCATTATCTGCACTCTGAGGGAAAACTGCATCGAGACATCAAGGCGGCCAACGTTCTGCTCAATTCAATGGGGGATGTCAAGCTGGCCGACTTTGGGGTGTCGGGCCAGATCACCGCCACTCTGACGAAAAAGAACACGTTCGTCGGGACGCCATTCTGGATGGCCCCTGAGGTGATCAAGCAGTCGGGCTACGACCACAAGGCAGACATCTGGTCGCTAGGCATCACGGCCATCGAGATGGCACAAGGCGAACCCCCCTATGCCGATATGCATCCGATGAAGGTCCTGTTCTTGATCCCGAAAAATGCCCCCCCGCAACTCGAGGGGAACTTTTCGAAAAACTTCAAGGAGTTTGTCTCCCTGTGTCTACAACGGGATCCGGTGCTGCGGCCCTCCGCCAAAGAACTGCTGAAGCATCGTTTTATCAAGGGTGCCAAGAAGGTGTCCTATCTGACGGAGCTGATCGAACGGTATGACCGTTGGCGGGCCGAGGGCGGGCGACAGGACCACGACTCGGATGATGCTGAAGACGAGCGCGTGGAAGAGAATGGAGAGGGCGGCTGGGATTTCGGAACCATGCGTCCCGCGAAGCCTACGAGCCCTCTACCCCCGGTGCCAAAAGCAAACCACCCGCCCCCAACTCCGTATCGGGCAGAGGTGATGGTGGCGGGGGAGAAGCTTCGGCACGTGGGAGGCGAGCTGGCGAAAGCGGCCGAAGAGGATACAGGCTACGACGATGGCGAAGACGACGCGTATGGTACCACCAAAAGAGTACCCCTGCCTGCGGAAGCAGCTAGCAAGCCATCCTCTGTAAGGGTCATTGCCTTAAATTTTATTAACCTTTGGAAACGCTAACGCTTATCCCTGTGGATGTGTTCGTGTATTTCTCCACCTACATGCATTAGAATTCACGTACGACCGATTCGGGGTATAATTCCAACACCAATAGCGGGAAAACTTTTCCTCGGCCGCCCTTATCGCAAGTGAAATCCTCAGCATGGGCGCAGTCTCCTTCGCAACTCTCCTCCCCTTCTCCTCAATTATACTCGCAAGCACCGGCGTCCCCTATCCCGCCCCAGCAGCAACTCGGTGCGGCATTTGCGGGCACGGGCTCGCCCGCCCACCATTCTTCCTCTTCGCAACAGAACACGGCGCGACGAACGAGCGTGCCCCCCGTCCCTGCCATGACCACCCTGAAAACCTATCTGGAGCCTCCGCTTCAAGAGTTGCGCAGCAGCGCACCCACCGCGCAAGCCCAGCGTGCTCTTGACAGTCTGCGTGCAGCCTTTGAGGAGGCCGAGAGGGAGTACCCTGGTGTGTCGCGGCTATTTCTACGAAAGGTGAAGGAGAGGATGGAGAGCAACTGAAAAGCGAGGAGGTGAAGCCGAAGCAAGCTATATCATGTTGTCCTGATTCCATTTGGTATGAGTCCCTCCCATGTTCATTATTTTTGATAGGTTTTTTTCCCTTCCATGTTCTATATTGACTCTTCATTTATTTTTTTCTTCCAACTCTCTCTCTACCTCTCTTTTCTTTTCTTGCTTTCCTCTCTCTCTCCCTCCCCCCCCCCAGAAATGCTACCCCGAGTCAAGTGTCATCTCTGTGAGCTTTTCCCTATTCCTATCTTTATGACCCTTTATTTGATAACACCTGAGAAGATTCACTCTTCCCTTCCAATGCATTATATAAATTTCATTATTCCTTATTCCTTCGCATTGGACGAAGAGGAGGATGGAGGGTGACCCTGGATAACATACGCTCTTGGTCTTGGCAGCTGAAGGTTTGCCTCTTCCCACGATTGATAGGAAAAAGACAGGCCTTCCAAGAGAGTTTCATCAGCTTAAAGTTTCAGATTTCACTTGTATCCCAATCTTTCTGAATCCGGGGGGAGGGAACACAATAAAAGAAATTGGGTTTTCTTTATCCTTCCTCATTTTTATTTTCGAGATACCCATCCTGGTTTGGTTCGAGAAGAGACAAAGGGGGCAAAAGATTTCGCGATTAAAAAGAAAGCAAGGGAAAACGGCTTCTTTGTTCGCCAATCTTTGTATCCATTGATGTACGCGTTGATTGCTTGGATTCCATCTACTTTTTAATCTATTAAAATATAGATGGCCCATCTTTTCCCGCCTCTTTTACATCTGTGCATCTTTTAATCCCGTCGATGCTTTTCATCCTAACTTAATTTAATCCAGCTCTATAAATATCGTGTACTATTTTTTTCTATATATCTTTGACACACATATATACTCTTATATTTAAATTCCTAGCGTGGATTAGATTCCCACCCACAAGTGTCCATGGTCGGCCCAAGCTCTACTCTCGCGCGCATTTTCACTAATACCTCCTCGTCGTCTGGCGCCTGCCCTCCCAGTGTCCAAGTGCGCCCCCATGCAAACACGCTCCTTGTACAAAAGCTTAATCTCGCGAACCCTAAACCTTACTACCTCCCAGGACAATCGCTGACTGGCACTCTGTCACTCGAAGTGTTCAATGAGGAGGGCCTCGAGGTGTCATGGTGTAGAATTGGATTCAAGGGGCGTGCAAGCGTGGAATGTCCGCTCAAGGGTACTATTGCGTGCATCGGAGATGATGTTAAATTAACCAAGGTTGTGCTGGAGGTCACGAGAACGTTAAGACGTGTCAGTCGGGAGGGTGCTGCTGGTGAAGGGCCGGGAGCGGCCAGCCGACCCGGGGAGGCCCGAGGAAATGAGGGCGAAGGGACGCAGCCGCGGGAGAGTCAGAGCCGACAAGACAGACGGACAAGGAGTGCCCATCGTCGCCAATGGATCCGGCTGAATCCCGGCCGGGTCTATACCGTCCCCTTCAGTCTCTACATCCCCGGCCGATTCACAATGCCGGGAAGCATGAACCTCTCCTGCCTAGACATCCGGTATGTGTGCGAGGCGTTGACCATCTATCGCCCCGCCTCGCGTCCTGCCGACGACCCTGCCGAGCAGGGGCCCGATGAGATCGCGGACACCTGGGAGGAGGAGGTGAAGAAGGTGGGGCGATGCATCGCCATGGTCGAGTTGCCTATTCGTATAGTCCCGCTCCTGTTTGTCAACGAAGAGTCGCTGTGCTGCCCTGTCATCTCTCCGCCGCAGTACGCGGTGTTGAGGCGGGGGTGGCTGCTGCACCAGCGAGGCACCAAGATCGAGGCTGCTGCGTTCCTCCCGCGGCGTGGGTTCACCCCGGGCGAGATGCTCCGCGTATTAGTTCGCTTTCGGATCTGCGAGCAGAATGCGTCGGGGCCGTGCGGGTGGAACAACGTCACCGTCACCAGCATCCTGCGGCGCCATGTCATTGTGATGGAGGGCCTGAATGAGATCCTGGAGCGCGACAAAATTGCCATCGGGCAAGGCACGGGCAGCTTCTCGCTGTCTCAGGGGCAGCCGATCGAGGAGATCATCGTCTCGTGCCCGGTCAAACTCCCCGAAGACATCCCCCTGTCGGTTCTCTCGAGCATGACCCGTGGCCGAATCTCGGTGCAATACACCCTCTCCATTCTGGCGGTGGTGACCCCACGGGAGAGTGCCAAGGCCGGCGGGGTGAAGCTGAAGCTGGGTTTGCCCGTAGTGGTTGCCGGGGCCCGAATTTCAGGAGGAGAAGGAGCTATGAGGCTGATGCTGGAGAGCGAGAGGGGAGGGGGCGAGGAGGAGGGGGAGGAGGGGGAGAGCGATGCGGAGGATTCAGAGGTGCGCCGGCTGCTCCCTCCCCCTCCGCGGCCGTCCCCATGGCCCAGGCCGCCGCTCCTCCCGACCTCCACTCGCGGCCTCCGCCGTATTTTGATCTGGGGTCGGATTCCTTAGAGCCTCCACCATACATGTAAAACCGCATTAACTGTTTTAATATAATTCTCGCTTGATCCCATTTGGCAGCCAGAGGAGAGAGCTTTTTCATTAGCCTAACCCCCTTCCACAACCACTAACCCCCTTTGAACCGATTTTGTCATGGGTCCCACCGATATGGAAGAAAGGGGAAAAAAATTGCTGCGAATAGGCGGCGACAGATCATGGCTGATAAGCCTGTTCGGGAGGAAACCTCACCTATCACATGCAATTAAGATACCGCTGTATATGACGTTACCATCGAACCCTTCCCACTTTGCGCACTGCGCGCTTTTTATTACCATCTAAACTATAGATAACCCAAATGTGGAAAAACAACTAATTTTGCAGCGTCTTCCTATCCCGCTCCTCCTCATTTCAAACCTCTTGTCCTGCTTTTCTGCTCCATCCCCCATCCCCTCTCCTCCGCTCTCCCTCCCCCTGCCCCCTATTCTCCCTCCTGCCCAAAACCACAGCCATGTCCATCAATTCAAGACTCTCATCCCACATTTGCAAATCTCAGCAATGGCACCGTCGCTCCACACACACCCTCCACAACCTCGACCGCAATCCACTAACTAAAGTAAGAGAAAATATTGACAAGCTAATGCTTTCATACGGGGGCGAAAAAAGAAGAGGAGAAGGAGAGGAGAGAGAAAGAAGAAGCAAAAGTGGAAGAAGGGAAAGCCCCCTAGGTAGAAGAGCATAGCTTCATGTATTTCTTCTTGCTTTTAGTACAATACTCAAGTGTGCGAGGATGGAACCCTGATAACCAGACTCCCCAATGGGGTGCGGGTAGCAACCGAGCCTTCCTCGGGCCATTTCTACTCACTGGGCATTTTTGCCGAGGCCGGCTCCCGCTACGAAACGGCGAGGACGCGGGGTGCGTCCCACATCCTGGATCGGCTTGCGTTCAAGGTGGGCTTCTCTTTATCTCTCCCCGTCTGCGGCTGCTTGGGCGCTTGTACTAATTTTTTCTCTCCGTCTCTGATAGAGTACAAAAACGAGGACACAGGCACAAATGCTGGAGGATTTGCGATGCATGGCCACCTGCACAAGCTCGCGGGAAGCCATTGTTTACCAATGCCGCATCTTCAAGCGAGACCTCCGCCGTATGCTTGGGCTGCTCTCGGAGGTGGTGCGGTATCCCCGTATCTCCCACGAGGAGGTTATCGAGCAGCGCAAAACCGCCGCCTATGAGCTCCAGGCTCTGCACGCCCACCCAGACGCGGTGCTGCCCGACATGGTCCACGCGGCCGCGTTCAGGAACAACACCCTCGGAAACCCACTGCTGTGCTCGCCCGAGAAGCTGGCTGGGATGACGCGCGAGACCCTTCGGCACTATCGCGACACGTGGTTTAAGCCGGATCGGCTGGTGGTGGCTGCCGTCGGCCCTAGCCACGAAGACATGGTGCGCTTCACGGAGGAGTGCTTCGGAGACATGAAGGTCACCGCCTGGCCGGGCGACTCGCCCTCCGCCAAATCGCAGCCCTCCGCAAACTCGAATTTCCCATTTTTGAAGATGATGACCCGGGCCGCGTCGTCCTTCCTCCCCTCTCCCCCCTCGACCCCCCGGGAGATGGCGCGACAGCGCGCCAAGTACACGGGCGGACGCATCTTCACCGCGACCAACGACCCACTGACGCACATCCAGCTGGCCTTTGAGGGCGTGTCGGTGCGTCATGAGGACATCTACACCGCGGCCGTCCTGCAGGTCTTGCTGGGCGGCGGCGGGGCATTTTCGTCGGGGGGCCCCGGAAAGGGCGTGCACTCCCGCCTCTACAAACGGGTGCTGCAGCGGTATGGGTGGGTGCACACTTGCCACGCCTTCAACTACAGCTACTCTGACGCCGGGCTTTTTGGGATTGCGGCCAGCACCCAGCCCCGGAACGCCGCCTACCTCGTTGACGTCATCGCCCATGAGCTGAACCAGCTCTCCCAGCCGGGCGGGTTACCGCCGGACGAAGTCGAGCGCGCCAAAACTCGCGTAGCCTCCGGGCTTGCAATGGGGCTGGAGTGCAGCTCGACGGGGGTGGAGGATCTGGGGCGGCAGGTGCAGATCCTGGGACGCCGAGTTGGAGTCCAGCAGATGTTGGAGAAGATTGCGAGGGTGACGAGCGAGGATGTGATGCGTCTGGCTGGCCGACTCCTAAATGGTCCCGTCACCCTGGTTGGGATGGGCGCCCCGGAAGGCATCGAGCGACTGCAGCTTCTTACATAGCCTGCGAGCAATCCCGGGATTCATGTTTCTTCAAGGCAAACAAAACAAAAATATTTGACAGCAAACAGGCATATTTGTTATTTTTTTTTATTTTTTCTTTTACCTATTTCCTCATTTCACCCGCGGGTCGACCCAAAAGGATACACTAGTAATTGTATTTTGTTTGCACTCTTGTATTTGTTCCTAACCTGTCATCAAAGCATCCATTTCCTTTTTTATTCTTACTATATTATATATATATATATTCTGCTTCTCCCTATTATTCCTTTCTTTTTTCCAATGCCGGGCCTTCTCCTTATTTCTAACGAGAAGAGTAAATTTGTCTCTGCTTATTTTATCATTAAAAAAGAACAAAGCAATTAATATATAACTAAAAGATGGGAATGAAAGAACACTAAGAAAAAAGAGAAGGTTCAAGGGAGAAATATATATATAAAAAAAAACAATGTTATCGAGATGTGGTAAAGAAAGAGCTAGGAAAAGCTTCGTGAATCAGATAAATCTGAAGTGGGAAGAATGAGTGAGGGTCGCTAACACCCGATCTATGGTTTGCGAATCTAAGCGAAAATGGAGAAGGCGGCCGCCACTGCCAGCGCCAACATGGCCTTGCCACTGACGGTGGAAGAGGCACCCGACACCTTGAAGGTGGAGCCACCGGGCGCAGAGCTAGGGTTGCCCGACTTCTGGCCGCCTGGAAGGGTGGTGTTGCCCTGGCCAAGCAGTTCGAGATATGGCGAGCCGTCGCCAATGCACTGAGGAACGGGCATCATCTGCAGTTTGTTCTGGATGGCGGCGGGCAAAATGTTTTGGATGGCGATTTGGACGGTCTGTGGGTAGAGGTCGTGCTCCAAGACGATGAAGCCGGTCTGCATCGACTGGATCTTGGGCAACCAGTTCGAGAAGTTGCCGATCACTTGCTGGGTCGTTACTTGCCCCGCGGGAATTTGCCAGTCTTGCGTGTCGAACCCGTCCGTCCAGATCACCGTCTTATAGCCGAGCTGTTTCATGATCGCACGCACGCGGTCGTCATAGTCGCCATACGGCGGGCGCATGTAAACGGGCGTCACGCCAATGGTGTCTTTGATGGCCTTCTCCGTCCACTTGACCTCAGCGACGATCTGCTCGTTGGTGAGCGAGGTGAGAGGACTATGGGACCAGGTGTGGACGGCGATGTGATGGCCCTCCGCGTACTCTCTCCTCAGCACGTCCGGGTTTTGAATGACGCGCGAGCCAACGACAAACATGGTGGATTTGATGTTGTTCTGCTTCAGATAGTCAAGCAGCTGCGGGGTATGAACGCTGGTTGGGGGGGGGGGGGAGAAAAGAGAAATTAAGGGATCTACATCTGACAGAAAAAAAAGCGGCTGCCACTTACGTTGGTCCGTCATCGTAACTATTCAACATGCACGTAAATGGATGCAATCAAACAAAGCACTCGTCAGCAATGCGCTTGACAATGGATTCAAAGAGAGGACACGAAAAAAGACACTTACGTTAAGCCCCATTGGGAGGTCTTTGGACAATATACAATGTCCTCGGGACGAGTACACTTTTGGCACGTCCACCAGCATGCGTTGGGGTCTACCACCGAGTTCGCACATTCACCTAAGATGCAGAGCCAAAGAAAAGATGCATATTAATCTAGGCCCGCAACCATACGTCGTATGCAGCTTGGATCGAATAATTACCATTTTTAGAGAGAGGGAGGGTGGGCACCTTGCTGAAATCAACCAATTTCAACCACGCTTGCACCTCAGGACTATCTGTAGGCGGGACCTTATCCGGCGGCGGATAGCCCGCTACAGAGCCGGGCGGAAGGGCACCACCGGCGGGCGCGGACGAGGCAGCAGGAGGAGCAGCGGAGGCAGCAGAGGAAGCAGCGGGCGCCGCAGCAGAAGAGGCGGGGCCCGATGGGGGCGCGGAAGCAGTCGCGGGGGCAACTGCTTTGGCATCTTTCTTAGCGGCCAAGGTGCCGCTCACCAAGAGGAAGCAGGCAGCGAAGAAGGAAAGGTTCTTCATGTTCTGGGTTCTCTATGTTTATGTCTATTTTATAGCTTTCGGAATGAGGGATATGGAATAAATACCGAGATGGGCGGAACAGATTGGAAAAGAATGGCAATTAGAACAATGAGATGAAGGGGAGGAAAAGCGAGGTCGGCCAAATGTATCTTTTCGTGGGTCCATCACGAAACAACCGGATTTATATTGCAATATACCTGCAGGCCTAAAAATACCCGCGAACGGTATTGTGCAACAGGCTTCTTGGCGTGTTTAATTACAAATGGGAAAAACTTTTTCTCGTGCACTCATTTCGCACTATTTGTGATGATAGTGGAACGGGTCCACTGGAAATCCAGCATGGTTGGTGAGGGGATCATGGTTCAGAGCAGATTTCAGAATAGGGATCCCTTTTTATCGATTTACAAACACAAGCGTAAACACACACATAAAGTTGCTATTCATTATTCTATACTCGCCTCCTCCTCCTCACCGGCTCCGCCCCCCTCTTTAGTACTCGTCCCATCCGACCTTATCTAACCGCGACACCTTGGCCATGACCTCCTCCTCCATTCGGGCCGTGTACTCGATCATCTTCTGCTGATACTCGGGCACAAAAGAGCCTAGTAACCTAATGGCAAGCAGGGCCGCATTGGTGCTATTGTTGATTGCGACCGTCGCGACGGGTACCCCACGCTAAGCAATAAAAATACAAAAAGGTTAGGAAAAAGTGGGATCGCTTGGAAACAACAACAAATTAAATTCCATGGCACACTGGCCCAAAATAAGAATAGTCTCCGCCAAAGAAAAAGAGAACTACAGAAACAGGGGAGAGATAAAAAAAGAAATAAACACACAAGGAGCAAAAATAAATAAGATTGCAATCACAAACACAGCTAAAAGTCAAGTTAATACCAAAAAATTGGACCTACCGGCATCTGCACTATACTATATAGAGAATCGATGCCATCTAAGCTGCTTAATTTGACCGGAACCCCTATGACAGGCAGAGGTGTCATGGCAGCCACCATTCCCGGGAGATGAGCGGCGCCTCCCGCGCCCGCAATGATTGCCTTCAGCCCCCTCTGGTGGGCGGTGCGTGCGTAGTCCGCCATCCTCTGGGGTGTTCGATGCGCACTAACGAGCGTCAGCTCAAAAGGCACACCAAAATCGCGGAGGATCTTCGCCCCGACTTTCATTACAGGTAGATCCGAATCCGATCCCATGATGATCCCCACCAGCGGATTCACTTTCATCTCGCGGTCGCCCTCTCCCATGGTGGAGAGGATGGGGCGCAAGCGCGAGTGGACCTCGGACATCGTTTGACCCACCACCGTGATATGACCCATTTTACGGCCTGGTCGGCACTCACTTTTGCCATAGAGGTGGATGGTAGCACCATCGCAGAGCAGAGCCTCACTGCATGGGCGCAACGTCTCTTCCATGGTGGACTGCCCAAGGATATTGATCATGGCTGCCGCTGGGACCTTGAGCTCGGTGGAGCCGAGCGGGAGATCCAGGATGGCACGGAGATGATTTTCATACTGCGAGGTATTGCATGCTTCTATGGTATAGTGGCCTGAGTTGTGGGGACGTGGGGCAATCTCATTCAAGAGGATAGAGCCTGTGGCGAAGAGGTGATGGGGACAGATGGAATACACAATTATTCAAGTGCTATTTTACATCGGCATATTTGTATTGATCTTACCATCTTCCATAGCAAACATTTCCACCCCAAAAACACCGGCTCCAGTGAGCGTTTTCACGGCCTCCTCCGCGATCTCCTGTGCTTTTCTCCGCATCACGCCGTCGATTTGAGCAGGTGCAAACACCAAATGGCAAATGTTGTTCTTGTGCACTGTCTCCACCACAGGATACGACTTGACTTCACCGTTTGCACGCCGTACCACCATGACCGCCAACTCACACTGGAACTTGGCCCATTTTTCCGCGTACAGAGGGGTTTTCGATAGCGCCTGCAGAGCACGCTCGATGTCCTTCTCAGTCTGCACGGCAAAATTGCCGCGGCCATCGTATGCAAGTGTTTTGCTCTTTAGCATGAAAGGATACCCTAGTTTCTGACCGGCTAGTCTAATAGCTTCGACCGAACTTTCACACTCGACAAAGTCGGCTACAGGGATGCCGTGGCGTGTGAGGTGTTGCTTCTGCAAATACTTGTCTTGTATTAGCCGCACCGTCTCCGGACTCGGATGCACGACGCAGCCGATACCACTTAGCTCTGCAAGCACTTGCGCATTGACATGCTCAATCTCGATAGTCAGTACTTGTACTTGGGCAGCAAGCTCGCGGATTTTCTCCGGGTCCGTGAAATTCCCTACGACATGGTTCTGAGTAGATTCAATTTGCATGGCCGGGCTACCTTTGCTGTCGAGTACGGAAACACCGATGTTCAACCGAGATGCAGCCTCGATGAGCATGCGGCCCAGTTGTCCTCCTCCGAGGATGCCGACTTTTTTCTTGTCCATGATTAAAATGTCTAGAAAAACTAGGATATATTGAATGAAGATCAACAATAAATAAATTTCAACGTCACATTTCGAGAATTGATGGGGTCGTATAGGTCGGAGTGCAAGGAAATACAAAAGTATAGAGGAAATATCGCGACTTGTTCCTTTAACATACTTGTATATCTTTAATTAACATGGGGAACAAGCTGAGTATACAGCAGCTAAAGGACCTCATCAGTGAAGAGCTTTTAATTGATGTCGCGTATCCATGTTTTGATTTCGGTGAATCAATGGGAAGGGTGGTGTGTTGTGTGGTGAGTGTCTGTTAAATGCTTAACTCCAATGTTCCCAATCATTTGTGGAATAATTAAATGGTGACAAAAAAAATTCATCACTGTTTGACTGGTCACCTATTTTCTTCTCTCCTGGCCTGTGATGGATGTCACCACCTCATCCTGATTATTTAATTCTATTCCGTATTTCGTATTAGGTGAGTCGACAATGGTACTCAGAGCTGAAATGCATCCGAGATTCAGTTCCACCTACGCTTACGCTTCACCGAACGATTTATGGTGAATCTGAGGGCATGCCAGATGAAGGCACGGCGCCTACACAGACTGCTGTTATTTATGTCCATGTAGTGTTAAAAAAACCAGGCAATGACTGGTAAGCTATCTTTGGCTAAGTTTAAGAGAGGAGTATGTTTATTGTTCTGAGCATAGGTCCCAGTTATATGCACCCTTTACTAAGGGGCAACCTGATTCCCAACAAGCTACCTCATATTCCGCCGATGAACACACTGATTTTGATGAATTTGCGCCCTTATTTACTGTGCCGAAATCGGAAAACGTAGACGATCAATATGCACTGAAACGACAGGAGGTTTGCATGACCTTTCCAATATGCTGGCGAAGTTTCCCTTACATGTTCTGTTAAATATTAGGCATTCATTCAGCATTTCATGAAGGTTCTTTATCCTCAGACCCCTCGCTATCGAGTTACCACCCCCTCCCCAACATCTCTCTCGCTTCATCATGTCCCCTTTTCATATCCTTCTATCTCGCCAGATAACTCTCCCTATTCGGATAGCAATTTATTACCAATATGTGCAGTATTGGAATCACCGCGTGCTTATTATTTTATTTCCACCGACAATGGTGGTACTTCCCTACATGACGTTGTAACATATAATCCAAGCATATTGAAATCGCCACCTCGGAGATCCTTTATCGTGTATCAGCTTTTGATGTGTTTGAAAGAGATGCATAGAAGGGGTGTAATACACGGTGGTTTATCGCCGGGAACTGTGGCGATCGATGAGAATATGTGGGTGAAAGTTTCGGGATTTGAATGCTCTATACCGCATAATGCTCCAGGTAAATTCCTTTTATTAATCTTACTCTGCGCTCAAGGTAAAACAACTATTTGGGTTTGACAGAAAGGAGGAGGATATGTGTTAAGGGAGATGTCAATGAAAAATCGGTTGTAGATACACTGTTATTTAAAGGTAGTTTCCACAATGGATTTTTGTTTTCAAATTACTGAACCATTTTATTTTAACAGAAGTCAAAGAGACGCCATTAGTGTGGAGGTGGGTTAGTGGGGAAATATCCAACTTTTCTTATTTGATGGTCTTGAATCATCTAGCAGGTATATTTTATACTACTTACAAAAGTTTCTCATCCATTCTTATCGGTTTGAATATCTCTCATCCTTAGGTCGCCGGCTTGGTGACCCCAACTTTCACCCAATTCTTCCGTGGGTAACCGACTTCACCGGGGCAACTATCTCAGAAAACTGGCGTGACTTCAGCAAAACCAAGTTCCGTATGAACAAGGGTTAGTGATCTGATATTAGTCTGAGGCATCGGCCCGTAAAACCATCATTGACGTGTTCCCATCTCTTTATACAAAAGGGGACGAGCAGCTTGATTTTACTTTCGAAGGCCCTGTACCACACCATATCACAGATATCTTATCGGACATCACTTATTATGTATACCTAGCACGAAAGACCCCTATTCCTGTACTCATCGTTTATACATTGCAATCCCTGAAGCTCACTAAATTTCCCTCTTATTTCTAGGTACTTTGCCAATTTGTGCGCTCAAAATACGAGCCTAACGAGTACCCGTCGTCAGTACAGAGGTTATTTGAATGGACACCCGACGAGAGCATCCCTGAATTTTTCACAGGTAAAGTGGAGAGTAACATAGGACAAAGTGGTTCCTATTGTTTTGACTGGAGTAATTTAAATAGAGCCGAGTATTTTTAAGTCAATTCATCCCGATATGCCGGATTTACAATTGCCTCAGTAATTGCACCTTTTACTATGTGCATGTGTATCCACACCTAAAGCTTTGGCTTGTTCTTTTAGATGGGCGGACACGCCTGAAGAATTCGTTCGCAAGCATATGGAAGCACTGGAGAGCGACTATGTCTCCTCACAACTTCACCTTTGGATTGATTTAACCTTTGGGTGCAAGTTGAGCGGTAGGTTATGCACCGCATCTATACCCACCCGTGAACTATGCTCTTGGATGCTGAAACTTTATCTTGGAATAGGTGATCGAGCCATTGAGGCAAAAAATGTTGCGCTGCCTTTACTAGAGGGTCAGAGCGGATTCATGAAGCATGGCATTGTCCAGCTATTTAAGGACCCCCATCCCGAGCGAGAATGCAATTGGCGTCTAGCAAAAATGTATTTTGTTTACTATTGTTCTAATCAGCGATGTGCCACTCATTATGAAATTTTTGCAGAGGCACGTGCAGTATTCCAAACGAAACGGTACCATCCTACGCCGGAGATCAGGCTACTTTCCTTGAGACTTCGTCTGCAAGTAGGAATGTCATTTTACCCTCTCAGGACACTCCGGGATTCTCCAACCCACGACCTACTATATCCGTCAAATCTGACCGTCACCTTACTCCCTTTCGTGCGCGCAGCGAATCAGGTCACTTGCCAGGAAGTAGCGATCGCGAAAATTCATCTGGTAGTATGAACGGAGAACTACCAAAAACTAACGAAGCTTCTGTCACAACCACCCCTATCACATTCCCGCCTGATATATCCGAAGCTCTCTTCATTGATGAGCTATTGCATCTCGAAAATTCTTATACATTTGGATTCAAATATAATCTGACGTCATCTCTCTCGCCCATAACCACCTTAGCCGCAGACCCGACGAGCATAGCAGGAGGAGAGAAAATTCACCAGGTTGATGTGGCTGATTCATTTGCAGCAGCAAGGGCATACGACATGTATTGCCTCGGAAGGATAATCCAAGACATATATACTGCGGGAGAATTGGGAGAGCACAGCGCTAGGAATCTGCCCTCCATTGATCCACCTTTTGCAAAAGAGCATGTTGAGACAGCCTTGGCTAGAAAAATGCCCGGAATTCAACATGTTAGTGACAAAAATTTCCCTAGGAGAGTCTATAGCTATCACTCATCCTTCATTTCTCAATCTATTTAGAAATCGGAGGGAGTATGGAGTGTGATTGAGATGCTACTGACAGACGATTGGACGAAGCGTCCTTCGGCAGAGGACATTTTGAACGCTTCTTTCAAGGATGTCCCAACTGTCAATTGGTTGTCACTAACGTTTCCAGATTTTGTCCCACCAGTGTTCGAGTATTTGTCTCGGTTTTTCCAGATGTAAATACGTTTTATATTCAAGTTTGTGGGAGGTTATATGGATCATCTAATACCAATTTTTTAGAGAGTTAAAATCGAAGCTCTCCTTGGCTGAGGCATGGATTGAACGTTTATGTAGTTTGGAGGATGAGGTGGGTGGAGGTTAATCAGAAGGCATTTATCATGTTCAAAATGCTTATTAATGTATCTCTTATCTAGTCTTTTGATTTGGTATTACCCACCTTCGTGCAATTACTCATGGCCCCGGAAACCCGCTTCGATGCGCTTCGACTCTTCCCACGGCTTGCTTATAGGCTTGGCCAAGAGCGCACTAAGAGTCAGCTACTCAAACCGATAGTCTCTATGTTTGAAGTAAATATTAGAATGTCGACAATTTCTCCTATTGTTTAATAATATCACCCTTCATCCTTTCTCTGATATATCTAGTCAACACGACCGTTCAATCCTCCGTCACTTTTTGATCCAGAATTGGTTACGCAGCTATTGAAGCGGTTTGGCGTTACGTGCTTTCTTCAAAATATTTTATCCTGCTTCATAGAGGCCCTTTCCGTAAGCACAGAGGCTTCAGCCGCCCCAGTCGCAAAAATTATGGCAAATAAAGCAAAAGTGACTGAGGAAAAATCTGGCGACGAAACGCAGGATAGTCAATTGAGAATGGTTACGGAAATGGCTGGAGATTCAATTGTGCTCATTTGGTAAATTAGTTCATGTTCCTCTTTTTTCTTTTTTTTCATTCCTCTAATGTGATTATGTAGCTCTCTGATCGGGCCAATTCTTACCTCAAAGCATGTTATGAGACATCTTTACAAGCTTGTGGCAAAAGAACATTTTTCGCTCTCGATTCTTAAACATACATTGGTCACCATTGCTGGGAATTTTGGCGAAACGTTTGCATCCATTCAATACAGCCAAATGCTTTCTGCTGTCGAAAACTATGCCAATCAGACCCTTGGCCAACGAACGTGTAATATACTGTGCAATTTGCTCACACTATTAGAAGCAGTAAGTAGTATAAAATGGGTAGTCACTTCGAGCTAAATGGATACCAGCTCTTCTAACCATGCGCCTGTTTAAACTAGCTTCTTGTGCAAATATCTAGCGCCAAACTCCTCACCGAACTACAGTCTGGATTCCTGTCCACACTCTATCGTCTATTAGATCCCTTTGTGCCGTTCGAAACTCTTCCCCCTTTAACTGCAATTACTTCTCTGTCCACTGCCACGACTAATTTGCCCATTGAACCATCACTCAATGTGATGGGCAGAGAGGAATTTCGACAAAGACTTTCTCTTAGTATGCGTACAATTGACTACCTGTTGAACGTGAGCTATAACTTGTCCAAAGTGGATTGGGAGAAAAATGTAGGCTTTTTTTTATAAAAAAGATATATCGGTTCCAAAATAATTATGTAATTTTTTTTTTCACTAGATTGCACCCATATTACAAAAATACTTTTCGGGGTTCAGTGGGATCAACGCGGTCGCAGAAGAAGACGAGGAAAATGACCAATTTCCAAACTTCTTGGAGGCACAAAGGAGCTATCAGGTAATAATCGCTCAGGCTATATACCGCTACTTTGCTCTTGCTCAACTATTCAACACTTGAATATGTTCGCAGATGATATATGCATACTCGCAGTTTTGCATGTTTGTTGGCCAAGAAACAATGCGTCGAACTATACCTACAAGGTGACGATTCAATTACATTCACCCGGATTAATCCTGCTAACAGTGCTTGCGGTTTTAGCGATGCAATCGAGTCCATGATGTATGACCATTTTGCAGCCAATGAGGAAACACCACTACCAATAACGCCTTTTTCTCCGGATGGGCGCGTTCGTCCTCAAAATACTCGCCAGACCTCGGGCTCCTCTCCTTCATCGCCTCCACCCGGACGAGTTTCAGCTCAGGCAACAGGGTCTACGGAAAACAAGCAGGCTGCAGGGCAGACGCGCCATATTTTTAACTTGGACCAGGCCAAGCTCTTCACCTATTCCACAAAAAATTTGCTTTCGGCTGCGGTATCGGGGCTTGGGGTGGGGCGTACGTGGTCTATTTTTGATACTAATGCCCCAGGTGTGACCCATACTTCTCCCCCAGCAATTACCACAACGGCAATCTCTCAGCCATCCATTGCAGTTTCAACTCCCACCACCGTTATTACGACGTCGACGCCACCTGTTACCTTATCAACGAATCCTGTGGCCCCTTCGTCGTCTGGGATGCCAATTGCTGGAAAAACTTCTTCTGAGGAGCTTGGCCAGCTAAAGGCACGCAGCTGGTCAACTCCTGCTACGTTTGGTCAGGCCAAAACAGGTGAAAAGTATGTTCGAATTTTGGGGGTTTGCCTTGGAAACTTTCAAATGTAATAACATTACTGCTTGTTTAGAGAGACGAAAGCGGGTCTGTCATTGCCTTGGCGGACAAAGTGGAAGCCTTCACCTGAGGATTTGAGGTATCCTTATATTTTTAGTTCGAGATTTTTGTAGTAAGTCGATTGACCTTTTGGGATAACAGGAACTGGAACCGCTTCTTATCCACCAATTCAGAGGAAATGTCGAAGTCGTTGCAATTCTCTTTTAACGACCTCAAATTACGAAGCTACATTGGTCATACCTCTGGAGTCCGTGCTATTGGCGTCAACGAATCGGCACGGATTTTCGCCTCTGGATCTCGCGACAGGACCGTTAAGCTGTGGTCACTAGATCTCCACTATGGAATCGAAAACTATCTTACCGAACCATTTGAGGAGTGTCTTCTCACATATACGGGACATCGTAGGTCTGCTGTCACCGATGTGCATTGGATCGGTGGAGGTGGCTCGATGGGTATTGGTGACCGCGTGGCAAGCTGTGATGGACAAGTGCATGTTTGGGAGCCGGAGACTGGCCAGACATTGCATCAGTTTGTGGCTCCCAAAGGTCAATATCTGTCGATGCATCCAATGTTAAATCGGCGGTGTCTGGTAGCTGCAGCAAATGATTCCTCTCTTAGGTAGTTCTTTTTGCTTTGTACTCTACACGATCCCGTCTTTCTGACCCCTCCTCATCTCCTTCCCCGCCTCTTTTTTTTTTTTAGCTTTTTGGACACAGCTAACAATATCCAGCTACATTCATGGAAGACCAGTACAGCGAACTTCAGTAATATTAAATCGACTACTACTAGTCCTGCTGAATCCGTCATTGCCGTTGGATTTGCGTCGGGCTTAGTGTCTCTCTTAGACTCACGTACCGGAACTCTGATATCCAACTGGAAAGCTGGAGATTCCGAAATCACTCATGTATAGTTTATATCCTAATACTACTGTACTTTTTGCCTCTTTGATAGCCTAATCAACTATCTGTTTCTATTCTAGATGAAGTTCTATACTAACGAACTTTTGATCACCTGCGCTCCCTTGGATCATCATATCCATATTTGGAATGTGTCCACGCTCTCACTTATTAAAAGTATCCTAAGTAAGCGAATTTTCTTTATCTATAAGTAATTTTCAATATGGATAATTGTATCTCCCCTTAGTAACCTCGGACTTGGTCGCTCTCGACAAATATAAGGATGAAATTATCACACTCAACAACAACAACTCTATCTCATTTATACCCCTCAACGATGACGTGAGCATTATTTCTAATATACTCTCCCTTCAAATGCACATCACTCTGACACACTCCCCTCTTTAACTATTAGCTTCAACCATATTCTTCCAAGTTTCGCACTTCTACTATCAAATCCTCTCTCACATGCTTTGGTATTCTGCCTGTCAATCAATTGCTGGTTCTCGGATGCCAGGAAGGAGAGCTATTTGTGTACGCCTAAGAGAAGAATTCAATTTTGTAGTATTTCATATATTACTGTACTTTTTCTTTTGATCTTATTAGCCACCTTTTTTATTTCCTCCTTGCCTTCGTTAATAGCTTGTTATCTCTATTCGTTTTCAATAGAACCTTTTTTATCATTTTCGTAGTATTGACAGGCTTTAATTACCAATTAATGGTATTCCAAGTTCAAGGGCGAGATCTACTATCTGCTGCATTTTCAACGATAGGTTATGCTATTGTAATGATTCTGAAACAAACTCTCGACAAACAGCTGAAGAGAGGAGAGCACCAATCATTTATAATGGGTGACTAAATATAAGCTCTCAATATTTTATAATAGGAGAATCTGAATGGGAATGAAAGCAAATTGTAGGATTAAAGGACTATCTCGTTTTTCCAAGTATACCCCCTAAAAATTTTAAGGTTTATTTTAAGTATGCACGAGTTGCAAAAATGGCATACTAATATGTCAAAGCAATCCTCATTGCACCTGAAAGCTATCTTGAAACTTATTTTGGTCGCACTCTGCCCAACGTTCTCGCATTCCGTTAGTCAACTTTGAATCGAAAACCTACGCTGAAATAAAATAAGATGAGAGTAAGTGATGTCTTCAAAGATTTATTTAAAAATAGTTTAATTATAACATTGCCAAAATCTATGAACCGAAAAATTGTCTCTTAAAAGAAGGCATTAATGAGTCATTAAGAAATGTGAATAGCTTCGATGCACAGCGAATTCAAGATCATGACCTTCTGGAACCATAATGGTGGCAAAGAAAGCCGCACTTAATGCACCTTGGCTGCTACAATGCTTACATCTGCTGGAATGGCCCCTTCAACCTACCAAGTTATACGAGTAAGAAAACGTATAAAAGCTGGCCATCTCTCGACTCAACCCCGCTTTCTCCATCAACTGACTCAACTCTTCTCTACTCTTCTCCAATCAAGCAATCCCTTCTAAACCAATTCCCTTGTAGTAACAATGAAGTTCATCACCATCCTCTCTGCTTTCGTTCTCTTTGCCGCTATTTCTGCTGCACCCCTCGATGCGACTGGGGAGTTGCAGCGTCAACAAAATGCAATCGAGCTCAAGGTATTTTGCCATCTCACAAGCACACTGATTGGTGGATGACCATTTTGATTTTTTCACTATTTTCCATAGAAATCGGTTGAGCTGTCGAAGCGATGGCACGATGACTGCTGCGATGACGACTGCTGCAACGATGATTGCTGCGATGACGACTGCTGCGATGATGACTGCTGCGATGATGACTGCTGCGATGATGACTGCTGCGATGATGACTGCTGCGATGATGACTGCTGCGATGATGGCTGCTGTGATGACGACTGCTGCGATGATGACTGCTGTGATGATGACTGCTGCGATGATGTCTGCTTTTAAGATGCTCAGAAGCCATGTTTCCGTTGTTACCAAGTGCATCGACCTCCTATGTACGTTTTCCCCCCTAATTTTTGCACCCGTTTAGCTCATGCAACCCAACACTAATCTTCACTGGATCATCCGCTCCTTCTCTTACCAAAATATAAATTCATGCTTTTGATGTATATTCATCATCGAACTTAAAAATAAAAGCCATCTTAATATTCTAAGCCCTACTCTAAGTTTGAACTGATCTCCAGCTTTTACTAAAGGCTAGGACAATGGCTTGCACAGCATTATTACTTAGAATTTCTTTGCCTGCCTTTTTTCAACTTTTGATACATCAAGAGAGACCAATGTATTGTTTCTGCCTCCATAAAAAATTTCCATGTTCATATTTCCAGATAACAGCTTCACCGTAAGACTGCTGAAGCAATTTTATAAACTCAAACACTGTTTTTTGGCAGCCATCAGATCGCAAACACGAGCTAATTGACAACCCCCCTCTTTTTTTTCCCTCGAATTGCTGTGATACTATTTCCTCCAGATCTCTTTGGATATTAACCCTTAATAGATCTGTATCAATTGCTAAAACCCTAAATTAGATTATTCAGAATATGTGTCAAAAATTCTATGCAACCATTCGTTTCATATACATGCGTGGATTAACTTGGCCGAAATGACGTATTGATATGCCAGCGCATCCTTTGCTGCATCTCAACCCCAACTTGTAACTTAATTTGCTCATCCTCTACCCGACAATTCTCCCAATCCATCAACCCACCACAGACTGAGAATATATATCGGAGTAATTACGGGGTGAGGAAGACTACTGGTATTTCCTTCCGAAAAGACCTATTGAAGTGAATTATTACCTCTTGTTTAAACTTTCGATCCAAAATAATGGTCTCTTAAAAGAAGGCATTAATGGGTCATTAAGAAATGTGAATAGCTTCGATGCACAGCGAATTCAAGATCATGACCTTCTGGAACCATAATGGTGGCAAAGAAAGCCGCACTTAATGCACCTTGGCTGCTACAATGCTTACATCTGCTGGAATGGCCCCTTCAACCTACCAAGTTATACGAGTAAGAAAACGTATAAAAGCTGGCCATCTCTCGACTCAACCCCGCTTTCTCCATCAACTGACTCAACTCTTCTCTACTCTTCTCCAATCAAGCAATCCCTTCTAAACCAATTCCCTTGTAGTAACAATGAAGTTCATCACCATCCTATCTGCTTTCGTTCTTTTTGCCGCTATTTCTGCTGCACCCCTCGATGCGACTGGGGAGTTGCAACATCATCAAAATGCAATCGAGCTCAAGATTTCTGTCATCCCACAAGCACATTAGTTGATGATTGATCATTTTGATTATTTTACTCTTTTGCATAGAAATCGGTTGAACTATCGAAGCGGCACGATGACTGTTGCGATGACTGCTGTCATGACGACTGCTGTGACGACTGATGCTAAAATGTTCAGAAAGACCACATTACCTTGCTCTCAAGTGCGTAAGTATAGTTTATACATTTCCTCGCCCAATTTTTGCACCTCTCAACTCAACCAATTTGCTGCAAAAGCTCCCCCAATGAATCCTCCACTTCATCACCAAAATCTAACATCATGCTTTTGATGTATATTCATATTAGATTTCAAAAATAAAAGCTACGCTAATGCAATAAAATAAATCATTATTAGTCCCATTCCAACATAACCACAACATAACCACAACATAGCCAATAAATCCACCAAAATGATATTAATACTAAAATAAATTTGGATTTTTTATTTCGTTTTTTTTTTTTAATGGTCATGTCGAATGCATCGTTAAATCATTATTTCAAGATTGTCGAATATCTGTCATTGCAAATCCTAACGGATTTGCAATGACAGATATCTCCATAGTTACGGAATTGAGATGTCGTTTATTCCTGCATGTTTACTTCGAGATACCCTAAGTTGGATTTATATTCTATTGCTACATTTTCGGGATAGATCAATCAAGATATGAGACAGAAAGCATAAAAACAACGAAACAAAAATATAAAATCAAATGCAATTTTAATTTTTTATTCCAATGGGGCCATTGCTACCGCTTGGAAAACTGTGTTTAATGGTAGATATACGCAGCATAAAAACGGTAGCAACCATGTTCCCAAATCTTCATAATCGCCCAAAAGTTCTTGCATTATTTCATCCGGGGCTCTTCCAGTCAACCAGGCTCCACTAGCTAGTAATCCCATTGGTGAAATTGCAAACAAAACTGCCAACTGTGCAAGCCGAAGTACGATATTACTTGAGGGACGTATAAAAGTATAGGGTAAAGTGACAAGGATTCCCATGCAGACAGCTAGGCTAAAGTTGATAGCCGAAAGGGTTGAAACCACCATCCCCGTGATAGCAAGAGCAATAGATTTAAGTATAAGCCAAGGGGGGTGTAGCATCCCAGGCCTATTGGTAAGCAGTTTCACTGAGGCGAGAAGAGAGATCAATTGAATTGAAATAACGGCAATGAGTTTTGCAAGGAATAACTTAACAATAATCTCTGTGAGATAAGATGTTCATTAACGAATAAATTAAACAAAAGCACATACCTTAAATTGGTTGTCTAAACCTAGCGCGTTGAACCAGGCAAAATTGGGTCGAATTACGCTAAATATCAACAGCCCTGCGATGTGAGTTGTAAAGAGAACTCCAAAAGTGGGCTTTAGATTCCGTGGGCGAACTGAGAAAGGGGGAGGCATTTGTAAATCGGATGCAGCTTCATCCTTGTGCGAATCATCTGCCATCGGGCCCTGCCCGGTCCTTCCCCAGAGGAGCAAGGAGTGAAATATCATACTACAAGCAAACATTATAGCCGGAGGAAGATAATTTGCAATGGAGATGAAACGCTCGGTATTAAGGAGGATATAAAAGAAAAATGATTGATGGAATCGCTCCAGCAAATTATTCAAGCTGCGGAACGTGGACTCGACGATACTGAATAAAAAAGATGTCATCAATAAGTTTGAAAGGATCTTAGTTGAACTCTACTAGCTTGTAAATAAAAAAAAACTCACGTTCCAATGGTATAGAATGAGTATCCAGGATGATGAGGTGATTGCTTAGCAATGCCGTACAACGTGATGGCGTCAATGCGGTAGCTTCAAATTCAATCAAAATATATCCATTCAATAACTGTGCCGAGTACAGGTGAAAATTGAAAACAATAACTACCGTAAAAATGGACCGTGCCCACCAGTGGGTCTTCCTAGTGCCTGGTAACGCATCATGTAGAGGAGATTCTTGAACGATGCCATGTAATCACCAAGGGGATCATTATAATAACTATTAGCGTGAATATCGTGAATCATCACAGGCATGCCATATGCGATATTCCCGCACACCCTTGTTACTGTGTTGATAAGGTCGAGGTTAGGCTGTTGACCATTCACACCCTCTTCGTTCAAAAATAAGAATAGGTTAGTTTTTTTAAATAAAAAAACACCGCTTTTTCGCTTTATGAAACTAACCAAAAAATATTCCAAGAGCACCAAAATCGTCAGACTCCGGGAAATCAAGGTTGACTGCAGCTTGTATAGCTCCAGAACGCAGCAACGAAGGAGATTCTACGGATATAAGAATAATGTAAAAATTGGATTGGAGTGAAAGAAGTGCAGACAGCAAATTACCATCAGAGCTTAATCCATGATACTGCTCCAACCAATGTTGTACACCCGAGTTTTCCCCGTCATATACCAATAAAATAATATCCTTTGCCCAGAAGGTATATTCTATTAGTAAAAAGCTGGGGTAAGATAAAATAAATTATCTCTAGAAGACGAATAAAGCTTGTATACGTCTAAATAGCCAGGATATTGAAAGAAGAGCGGCTACACCATTGATGTTATCTGAGGAGAGAAAATATGTTATTTTACAAATTTAACAACGAAAATATATTGAAAATACAACTTCGTCCATCGCGGGATTTCCACGGTGCACTTAACACAATTGCCTCAGTTCCATCTCCTCTTGGTGCCCTAAGTATCCCATATGCATTCATCTGAAAAGTAGTCTGAGGGGAGTATTGTCCAAGGAAATAGGTTGATAGGTTGGAATATTAGAATTGTTTAAATATTTCAATATCCAACGCAAAAACATACCTTTGCGTTTAAATCTCCATATTTGGAGGATACGGTAAAATTCTGAACTACTGTTTTCAACCCAGCACGTCTTAATTCATCCTCAACGAAGGAAGCGCGTCTTTAATAAAACAAAAAATATATCCTATTTTCAATTTTCATTTCCCTATTAGGAATTCAAGTACTTACGAATAACTATCCTTCTGAATAATCTCGGTTAATTGACGTTTATATTCAGAGGCTCTAACGGATTCAGAAGGTCCATAATATACATTGACCTATAAGTAGATGAAAAGTTAGCCAGTAAGTCTAACCAAAAAATTATATATTTTTAGAATACCTGGCCTGGTAAGAGCGCATTTTCTGATACATAGGTTCCACGGCTATAACGATGATAAGGAAACAATAAGATCCAGAACAGCGCGATTATAAATAGGATGAAGCTAGGATGAATAAGATGGTTAACATTTAAAGTAACAAGCAACGCGAATAAAAAATCCGTTGAATTAGCCTAGTGACAGATTAGAGTGATTAATTAGGATGTTAAGTAATTTGAAAATACCTTAGTTTTGGGATCCATTGCTTCAGAAACAGAAGAATGGCACGGCGCCGCTCTAAGCGCTGTTTAAGTGTTAGCCTTGATTTTAATAAGCGAGCTAAGAGCATCGCGAAAAAATTATAGCAGCGATTATTTGAGTTGGATGTCGCGTAGTTACTATTTTTTGGCCGCCGAAGATATTCGCTAGTTAGAGGAGCCAATAGATAATTTGTGGCTTTTATTCACGATAAACAAGATACGTATAAAGTCGGCAATAATACAAACTGCCTCTTAATACAACATTCTTTTCATTATTTAAAAGATGTCTCGTGGAAGAGGTGGCGGCAGAGGCGGTGGAAGAGGCAGAGGCAGAGGAGGAGGTGGTGGTGGCGGCGGGGGTCCCCAAATACCCACAGAGATGTTTGGCGACATCTCATCCATGTTTCAAACTAAGGAACCTCCCGCGCTCTTTCCCGTAATTACTCTCTTTCCATTCGTGAAAATTAAAATTCATTAATATACCCTTTCAATAATTGTGAATAGGAATATGACACACCCATTCCAAGAAAACTAACATTTGTAGAGAATGAGCAAATACAGTTGATTAGAGCATTTCGTCAGTCTATGAAGACTTCTCAATTTTATCTCGAATCACGAGCAGTGAAAAAAGGTAGATATATTGCTCAAGCAACTAAATAATATGAAGGAAAAAAAAAATACTCATTATCTTGCAGAATATTACCGATCCATTTTTATTGACTTATAATCTTTATTTACAGATATTCAGCGATATTCAGATAAATATCGAATATCAGAGCAGAAGAGACCTGCACTACGCACCATAAAAACAGGTAAATTTATTTGCTTCTTACTACCATGTCTTTCGGTTGCAGAGGCCTAATGTTTTTTATACATAGATTTGAAATTCTTTCCTGAAGAACTTCATCAGGTAATAAATCCAACAAAGGCTAGCAAAGGTAAAAGATGTGCGAATCAATATTTCTATCACACCTAACATTTGAATTGTCCACAGGTCGAAAGCAAGTTAAGGCACAATTTGACATTAACGCGCTGGACAACTTGGAACAAGAGGAACAGAAGGGGGCAGAATCAGAAGAGGTAATTAAGATTTACTATTATTATAAAAAATGTCCATATTAACATACCTATTTGGTAAATAGAAGGAAGAAGAAGAAGGTAAAGAAGGAGAAGAGGAGGAAGAAGAATATGACGAAGAGGAAATGGAGGAGGAAAACGACTATATCGAGTCATACTTTGATAATGGTGAAGGTGATGACATCGATGACGACGATGGTATGGATACAGGTTTAATTAGATGGTAACTTCCATCCCACTCATCTTTTTATACTTTATAGGCGAGATGGATTACTTCTAAGATACTGTGAGAATTTGAGACCAAACGATTGTAATTGGCATGTTCAGACGAATGACGAGAGTTGGCAAACCATACTTGTTTTGTATAAAGGATTTTTTTTTGCATTTGCTATTGTATGAACGATAAAGTGAAAGTAATATAGTAAACCAGAATTAGAACATAATGTTGCATAACTACGATAATATTTGTCATGGTGGATAATTTGCCGGGACGCTGATCCGTTTAGAATTAGAATATGAAATATTAATAGAAACGAGTTGACTATAGTGATGGAGTGACTGAAAAGATAAACGTACACAATGCAAAAATAGATAAAGTATATTTTCTGCGAGGTTTTCTTTGATGATAGTCTGCGCTCCAGCTAAAGAGCCACAGAATGAATATATGAGTTTTTTTAGGAAAGATAAGTTAACCGTTTCTACGCATAAATACTTTTTCCATTTGGAAAGCAATTTCTTTGTTATATTTGCAAGAGATGGTGATATTAAAATAATTGATTGCATTATGAACAAGATTCATTGGTAATGTGGAGAAACGCTGGTTAGCTGTTACGTCTCTTGGTGGCAAAATACATTTACTTGTTTATAAGCTTGAGGCCACATCATCTCCACTTCAAACGGTAAGCCTCCGTCAGCCTCCGTGAATGATTCTACAAAGTTGCTGCGAATTAAAAGTAGCCCATGTTTGGCTTTAGCTTTTTTTTTATTTTCCACTAACACTTTCGCACATATTGTTATTGCAACTTGAAGATGGTATTCAATTACGTGGTTATCACATTCACTATATGGGTTACTACTAGAGGGGTACCGAAAGGAGAGTCATAAACTGAATAATCATCCGATCGCTTCGTTGACAATCTCTCGGCAAATTTCCGAGTCACGTGGATTTAATAAGCAATTAATTTGGCATTAGGCATATGCATCATCAGCGCTCTAAGTCCACATGCACCTCTCTATTAGTCAATACACCCCTATCTCTTAACGACACAAACCAAAAGAATATCACCCTGCATTTCAAATAGTTCATCCAGGCGGACTTGATGGAAGCAATGCTACGAAGGTCCTGTATCTGGCTTATATTATCGGGTGACACCGCCAGTGATCAAATTAATTCTTGCAAAATGCAGCAAAGCGACTCAAGGGGGAAACGGTGGCTGATAGGGCTATCTCGGTAACGGATAAATTTCTGGATAACGTTTCAGATAGCTTCTCACATATTTCTTAGGTGGATCAGATTATTAACCGCTTGTGCTCTTTACGGGAGAATCTTGTCCATTCAAATAGAGTTTCTAGGTAGCGTTGACGTGTTCTCCTTCAATCCATTCTGGGCTGCCGAGCATTAAAATGTGTATATATAGTATTGTTGATGAGCTCTATTCCAGCTCTAATTCCGACATCATATTTTTTTTTCTCCAACTCGTACGATATTTCTTCTACATACCTTGTAGAGTGCGTGTTTCCTCACTTTGCCAATTTTCATGTTTGGAAAAAAGAAAAAACGCGACATCCCTACCGACGTCGCCAGCGATGAGAAAGAGAAGCCTTCTGAGAATGCCTTTGACCTTATCGACCCCAAAGAAGCACTTATTTTGAAGAAACAAATTGAATCCGAGACCTTTAATGCCTCGTATTTTGGCCTTTATCGTTATGCAAGCACAACTGATCAAGTGCTCATGGCAATTGGATTAATTGCTTCCATTGTGCCTGGTGCAGCTCTCCCTTCTTTGAGGTATCAAATGAATATTCTCGCTCCTTATACTTTGTTTAATATTGATCCTTTGTGCACAATTTTTGAATAGTCTTCTGAATGGTAAAATCGTCGATAGCATGATCGCTTTCATGACCCACAGAATTACCGTTGAAGAGTTTAAAGCAAGCATGAACGAGATTACTCTCTATTTTGCAAGTATCCGTGTTTTTTTCACGATTTTTTCTGCACGTTGACGTGTACATATCCTAACTATTTCCTTCGCATTATCTCATTATGCAGGTTTACATTGCCATTGGTGTGTTCGTATGCAGTTATATTTACATGGCCTTTTGGCTTTACGTTGGCGATCGTATTACCCGCAAAGTGCGAGCGAAATATCTTACCAGTGTTCTCCATCAGAATATAGGCTGGTTTGATAAAACTGGAATAGGTGAAGTAACTACCCGCATTACCAATGATACCAATCAATTGCAGGACGGAGTGAGCGAAAAACTGCCCATGGTCGTAGAAGGATTTGCTACCTTTATATCGGGCTGGATCTTCGGCTTCATTGCAAATTGGAAAGTAACCCTCGTGCTATTATGTGTGTCTCCATTCATCACACTATCTATGGGCTTAATGAACAAGTACGTTTTTTATATGATCTTGTGCAGTATGGGTTGTATAATTGGTACTATTTCTTTATAGATTTATCATTAAATACGTAATGAGGAGCAACGATAAATTGTCTCAAGCTGGTACGATAGCCGAAGAAGCAATTTCAGCCTCCAGAACTACCGTTGCATTTGGAGCAGAAGATAAGCTTTCAAATAGATATGAAGCCCTTATCAAGGAATCTTGCAAAGTTGGGATAAAGAAAGTATTATCGCTGGGATTTGGCCTTGGCGCAATGATGTTTTTCGTCTATGCTACATACGCAATTGCGTTCTTTTACGGTAATCAGTTATTTCTCTTCATTAAGCTCGTTTTCTCCAATGGTCAATTTCAATAATCATTTATTTTATTTTTCCACCAATTTTAGGTGGCCAACTTGTCTTCGAAGGAGATACCACCCCTGGCAAGTTGACGAATGTTATCTTTGCGATTTTAATGTCAACTTTTTCGCTAAGTATGTCTCGATAAAAATTCTTCAGGTTGATTGTGGGAACGGCCTTATTGACCATCTCAACAACAACTATTATAGGCCATACTATGCCACAGTTTCGGTTCTTCTCTCTAGCCGTTGCGGCTGGTTCCAAGCTATTTGCAACTATCGACCGTACACCTCCCATTAATAGTCTCTCCGAAGAGGGGCGCAAGCCCGACACGGTCGATGGATGCATCGAGTTTAAGAACGTCTCATTCCGCTACCCAAGTCGGCCGGAGGTACTTGTGCTTGATAACTTCTCGCTGGTCGTCCAACCGAATACTACTGTTGCTCTTGTTGGAGAATCTGGGAGTGGCAAATCAACCATCGTGCAATTGGTCGAGCGTTTCTACGATCCAGTCCGTGGATTGGTACAGCTGGATGGGACAGACATTCGCGAGTTAAATGTGAAATGGCTGAGGCATCAGATCGGCATAGTTAGTCAAGAGCCAATTCTCTTTAACGCGACTATCGCGGAAAACATCGCCTTTGGACTAGTCGGAGTGGACTGGGAGCGCGATTCATACGAGAAATACATGGACCAAATCATCGAGGCTGCAAAGATGGCGAATGCACACGATTTCATGTAAATATTTCAACGTTTCCAAGTTTAGAATATTAGCTATGGTCTGGTTTACATATTTCAATTTAAATTCTCTAAACAGCATGAAACTACCTAAACAGTACAACACAATGGCTGGAGAGCGTGGTTTTCTGTTATCCGGCGGTCAAAAGCAACGTATTGCCATTGCGCGTGCCATTATCAAGCAGCCGAAAATACTTCTTCTTGATGAGGCTACATCTGCTCTAGATTCTAAAAACGAAATCGTCGTCCAACAAGCGCTTGAACGAGCAAGCCAAGGCCGTACCACGATCGTTATTGCCCACCGTCTTTCGACCATTCGCAACGCTGATAAAATCGTGGTGCTAAGCAAGGGAAAGATCGTTGAGTCTGGGAGCCATGATGAACTGCTAAGTTTCCCAGAAGGTGCCTACACCAAACTAATCAAGGCTCAAGCCATTTCGGCAAATGACTCGAAGGATGAATTCGATGATGACACTCTCCTAGATCAGTCGGCCACAGCCGATGGTGCTGCTGCAAATCTCCCTCTGTCTAAACAAGCCTCCGGGGAGGGTGACATTCGACTCCGTCGTTTGGCATCAGCAGGAGCTGTATCGGTGGACTCGGTTAAAACTGGAGGAGATCTGGAGTCTGGAGGCAAGGATGCAGAAACCCAACACAAGGTATGGTACCTCATATACCGCTTCCTTGAACTCTCGCGACGGGATACTGTATTCCTTACGGTGGGCTTCCTCATGGCTGTCCTTAATGGTTGCACGATGCCAGCCTTCTCTATTATCATGGGGAATGTGCTACAAGCCTTCACTGGGGGCCAGACTGAGGGGGTGCGACAGACTGCCTTCTTTTACGCTGGTATGTTCCTCGTGGCTGCTGTTGCCGTTGCGTTGATCATGTTTTCACAGACTGTGATGCTTGGAATTGTATCTGAGCGCTTGGTGGAGACGATTCGAGTCAAAAGTTTACGCAACATCTTGCGCCAGGAGATTGGCTGGTTTGACCACCCTGCGAACAGCACCGGTGCACTAACGGCAAAACTCGCCTCGGATGCCACCCATATTGAAGGACTTGCTGGCTCTACCATTGGAACGTAAGTCCTCTCTCTCTACCTAAGTTACATCTCTACTAATGTAGACGTATCAATTTCAAATTAATCCCTCTGCTTTGTGATCCTTAGCATTATACATTCCCTAGTCACCCTGATTGCTGGATTCATCCTCGGTCTCGTCTTGGGCTGGAAACTTGCACTGGTTGCCTTTTCCACCGTCCCTCTAATGATTCTCTCTGGCTATGCTCGCACTGCTCTGCTTTACCGGGGACAGGAGAAGATTCGCGATGCATATACCTATTCCGCAGAGATTGCGTGCGAAGCTGTGGGTGCCATTCGCACTGTGGCTGGCCTTACCCGTGAAAACGGTGTGATGGGGGTTTTTTACAGTGAATTACGCGGGGGATCGAAGATCACGAAATACAATGCTTTTGTTGCGACGCTTCTGTTCGCCGCGTCACAGTGCGTAGTGTTTCTGGCCACAGGCCTAGCCTTTTGGTATGGAACGAGGCTGGTACGTGTAATCTTTTTCAAGCCCCAGCCCCTGGTCTGGCCTACATTGCTGACATGTTTTATATAGATGGCAGAAGGAGAATATGAGCTTCGTACGGTAATGATTGTGTTCATGGCCATTGTGATGGGCGCACAAGGCGCTGGGCGCATGTTTTCGTTTGCTCCTGATGTCGTCAAGGCGCGTGGTGCCTCCAACACGGTCATCAACCTGCTTGAACGCAAGTCTCTGATCGACGCCCTATCCCCTCTTGGCCACAAATTCACGGAAAAGTCCAAGGGTCATGTCCGCCTACAAAACGTCACATTCCGTTATCCAACTCGGCCAAACATTACCGTGCTTGATCGCCTGAGCATCGAGGTACAGCCTGGCCAATACGCTGCCCTCGTCGGCGAATCTGGCTGCGGCAAATCCACCGTCATTAGCTTGCTTGAGCGGTTTTACGATGTCCAGTCTGGTTCCGTGGAGTTGGATGGTCATAACGTGAAGGACTTGAACCTGGTGTCCCTTCGCAGTCAGATCTCGCTTGTGTCTCAGGAGCCCGCCCTTTATGACATGACGATTCGTGAAAACATCCTTCTCGGGGCCACCAGCAATTGCACTCAGGAGGAAGTGGAGGAAGCTTGCCGGCAGGCCAATATCCATGACTTTATCACCAGCCTTCCGGATGGCTACAACACGCGCGTGGGTGGCAAGGGAACACAGCTGTCTGGTGGACAGAAGCAGAGAATTGCGATTGCGCGTGCATTAGTCCGACAGCCGAGTGTACTCTTGCTTGACGAGGCTACAAGTGCTCTAGATTCCGAGAGTGAAAAGGTGGTCCAGGCTGCACTTGACGTGGCTGCGCGCGGAAGAACTACCATAGCGGTCGCGCATCGACTCTCCACCATCCAACACGCCGATGTCATCTTTGTCATAAAGAATGGGCGGGTGATAGAGCAAGGCACCCATCAGCAGTTGGTTGCCAAGGGAGGTGTCTATAGCACCATGGTGAGGGACCAGGTCCTAGGCGGCAACGGTCATTGATGGATTCAATAGGACTCTGTAATCATTTCTCATTTAACCTTTGATATACTCTTTCGCTAGTTTCATTTGGCAATTTCTAATACTCTTTAATGAAATGTTTATTTAACTATTTATCCCCCAATATGCTTTTGCTTATATTAAACATTCATATCGATAGATAAACTGGTAGCTTGGCGTAGTATGCATTATAATAAAGAGTTGCGAGCAACTTTCTAGAGGCCCATGGAATTCTTCTATCTAGTTAACTTTGACTTCACTCTTATGTCTTCCTCCATTATAAACTCAACCTCAAGACCTGATCGCTTACCTCGATTTGCCTGATTAGAATCTTCCGAATACAATTTCCATTTATGCGCACTAGAGGATCATTCCGGTAATTAAAACTTTTTACGGAACAAAAAGTAGGTTACGTGTTTTTTTTCTTATTTCTTGCTCCATTTTCTCTTCTCGACGCCCAGAGTCGTTCAGGAAAAACCGATCGTACTACGTTCATCATGGTTGATACACGCCGTAAACGTACATCTAAAGCCTCTACCTCTAGCCCGCCTTCCAATAAGCGCCCACGCCGGGGCCAGACTGACAAAGCAGAAGACATGGAGGTGGATGGTCCCACCCCCCAAGTTGAGGCTCCGTCTATCGAGCCCACAGTTGTCAGAGTAGGAAAGCCGCATGGCCCTATGATCGATCTCCCCGCGCCCGCGTTTGAATGTAAAGCATTACTCCCTAGTGGTGAATTTGGAGACATCAAGCTAAAAGATCTGGAAGGAAAATGGGTGGCCCTGCTGTTTTACGGGCAGGATTTGTATGTATATGCGGTTTTCTCTTGCTTGTCGCTCTCCACACTCCCCTAACGTTGGAGTCATGTTCCATTGAATTTAGCACGGAAAGTGCAAAGGAAGAGATGGCTGAGTTCTCCTCAAGGGCGGCTGAATTCGAGAAGGCAGGCTGTACGGTGGTTGGCTGCTCAGCCGATTCCCACTACACGCATTTGGCATGGTATCAGCGCGAGTTGGATGGAAAGCTGAAGTTTCCCCTGCGTAAGTTGGATTTTGGTCAGAATCCAAGCTGCAGGCCAAATGACTAACCTCGTCCCCTAACTGGCACTGCTAACCTAGTGGCCGATATAAAACAAGAGGTCAGCCAGAACTACGGCATGGTGGATGTTGAGGAGTTCCGAATGACACGGTAAGATTGCGCTTCAGTTAGCGGTGATAGGCAGAGGATACAACTGGAATAATCTGTACGTTGTGTAGAGGCGTGTTTCTGATCGGACCCGAGCAAAACGTGCGAGGCATCCTACTCCACAATTCTGCCAAAAGAAATGCGGAGGAAGTGTTGCGATTGGTAAGCCAAGTATTTGTTTTGCAACGGCCTTCATTTTTCTGTTGGTTTTCATTAACGGCCCTTCTCTCTGGATAGATGAAGTCCTAGGCCTGATTATTTATTGAAGTTCGAGAAATGAGTGGGATAATAAATTGATTTGTTGGTGTGCAGCGTCTTCTGCATAAACCGGTTGGCAAATAACTTGTTATGGATGCACGAAAAAAAAAAAAATAAGAGGAGTAGGAATAAGAATAAAAGAGTCTCCCCCACTCACCTCAAACTCTATCACTTAGCAACGCTTTCATTCATTCCTTAACGTGAGAATAAGCAGTAGAGGAAGTTGAATTAGAAGAATAAAAACACCCTCCCCGAATAATGTCCTTCGACCAACGCACCAAACGTCGCAGCTTTCTTCCATCCTCGCGCCATGACATACAGGACCGCCCCACATGGAAGCGCCATAGCTTTGGCTGCTTCATGCCAACCGATTTCCCGCACCCCGGTCACGTGCATCCCCACCCCTCTCACGCGCACCAGCAACCTTTCTTCTGGGTGGAGGAGATACCCTCTCGCGCCTCGAAACGTGTATCCACTCCCAAGCTGCCCTCCTACTATTTTGAGGAGAGCGAGGTAAATGCATGGGAGAAGGATGACGAGCAAAATGAGAAAGTGGAAGAAAGTTGTGAGTTTTGCATGGGCGCTAGACGCGTGTTCGTATGGCTAATCAGGTTCCAACCTCCTTTCTTTTCACTATAGATGGACAAAATCCCACCACAGTGCTTGAAATCTATGACTTTCCGGCGACATATAAGACACACCATTTGCATAACATCTTTCGCGAGTATGAGGGGGTCCGTGGTGGCTACCGAATCAAGTGGCTGGAAGACACGCGTGCCTTGATATTGTTTGAGCACCCCGCAACTGGTAATGAAAAGAAAAGCATACCCTCTCGTTATCTTACCTTCTCTTCTTACGCTTTATGTTGTTTAGCCAAGAAAGCCTACTTGGAAAATGTGAATAACCCTCTTGCCAAAGTCAAGCCCTACACCGGTACCTTCAAATGTAACCATATCCACCTGTATTTACGTGCTAATTGAGAATTTGGTTAACTCATTTGATTTTTTTTTGCTTCTAGTCCGAAATAACACTCACCAGGATAGAAATGGTGTTCGTAAAGGGGTTGCGCACTAAGCAACTGATATGAACTTTGCCCTCCATTCCTTCCTCTATAGACATCTTCCTTCATTATAAATACGCAGTTCATTTTTTTTTATTATTATTTTGGCATCACTTTGCAATCGCACCTTTATATTCCGCTTTTTTTTTCTTTGTTGCTACAGTCAGTAATAGCTGGAAAAAAAAAAGAATCATTTATTTTTGTAAACATTCATCAATAAATAACATCACAAGAGGTCCAATTGCCTCCTATTTCTCATTCGACTTGATCCAGGGAAGACGATCCAAGTCAACGTTCCCTCCGCTCAATACCAATCCAACGCGGTGGATGCCTTGTAGGGCCAAAAATTCCTTGTTATAGAGCGCGACCGCAGCAACGGTTGCCGATCCGGGCTCGACGATAATCTTCATTCGTTCCCACAGAAACTTCATGGCCTGAATGATTTGCTCGTCACTCACGGTGAACACCGCATCGACATTCTCCAAGATCAGGGGGAAAGTTATCTTCCCGGTGCTGGGCAAAAGGCTGTCGGCGACCGTGTTAGGGTTGACAGAAGGGTGCCAGGTCTTGGAATCGAAAGAACGCTTACAGTCATCAGCCCCCTCGGGCTCAGCAGCGAAGACTTTAATCCCAGGAACAAGACCTTTGGCAGCAATGGCGCACCCCGAGAGAAGTCCTCCTCCGCCCACGGGAGCAATGATTGCATCCACTTGGTACTGCATTTGTTCGATCAGCTCGAGCGCGGTAGTGCCTTGACCAGCTATGATGTGTGGGTGATCGAATGGAGGCAAAATCACGCCGCCGAGCTCTGCAGCTAGGCGATTGCATGTCTCCTCTCGTGCTTTTATATTGGGCTCGCATTCGACTACGCGTGCTCCGTACCCTCTGATAGCCTCTCTTTTCACGAGGGGAGCATTCTTTGGGACCACGACACAGGAATTGATCCCTCTCTCACGCGCTGCCAGAGCAAGCGCTTGTCCATGGTTTCCGCTGCTGTGGGTCAATACAAACTTCACTTCCTCGGGCAGTTGCATGACAGCATTGGTCGCGCCTCTAAATTTGAATGCACCGATCTTTTGGAAATTTTCACATTTGAAAGTGAATTGGCGCGGATTGGGGGCGTGAGTGGAGGCAAAGGAGTCGAAGGTGGAGGAGGTGAGCGCGGGAGTCTGATGGATGTAAGGTTTGATTCTGTCGTGAGCCGCTTTGATATCGGAAAGGGTAACGGGGGGATTGGCCATCTTCTAGATTTATCGGAAACTTGCGCAGCAAATTTCGATGCATTTTATAGGAATGGCAATCGATTTAGGATTATGAGTCAGGGGGAGCCTGAGTCAGAATTAAAGAGCTAGGCTCTGATGCCTGGTGCGACTATTAGCAGACAGCGTCAATAGATCTTTGCCCGCAAGTCGTGCCATAGGGGGTTTTATTAATGAGTTAATACGGCAAAATCTCTGAAAAAGGAGGTTTCAGAATTGGACAGTTTATGTTAGCTCAAGTGACGACGCATTGATACTCTTCATATGCGCTATCATCCAATACCTCTACTTAACTGTACACTTCAGAGCTCCTGGTCGGCAAGTAGTCGCGATCCCTTTCTCACTCCACACACCCCTCGCTGAAAATACCTATGTAATAATGATTGATGACAATTTTAGGGTCATACGGTCTTGCACCACTACTATTATCCACATAGTGATTACTTCGTGAGAAGTTAGTGTGACACACCTGCTCCAATCCTTTCACCAGGAACAACTCTATAGTTTGGAGCCAACAGGCAGATTGAGGCAATTTTCCAAATGAATATCAAGAGCAAGCCAAGATTTCTTATAGAAAAATGACAAGTAAAATCCATTGCTATGACCGAACCTAGGGTTTAAGTCTGAAAACAGCTCCGAGGAAAGAGTGGGAAGCCACACCACCTTTTTGACGATATCACATTGGGTAGATGCTATGGAAGCCTAAAGAAGTCTCTCGCCTCTCCGTTAAGTTTCAATTGTGGCGTGTATTCCGCGACTAATTTTGGCACTGGTGCTATTCAGTGTGAGTTGATTCATTATTTGAAAGAAATCGACTGATAAATGATGAAAGCAGTTTGCTCACGTACTCAGAATGACAATAAGAATACCTCATATAACAACCAAACTGAATAGATTATATATATATACCAGATACTCACTTGATCATTCTTGCCTGAAAACATTTATACTATTTCTAGTATCACCTAAATCAATGGTAAGAACAAGGTCGCCTAATTAATCAAGGCTAATTCTATATGCATCCAGGCATAGTTATTAATTATCTCAGAGTTGCTTAATTACTCTGTTTTATTTAACTGAGTTAAACTTGTACATTTATATCTCTCGCGTTAAGTTATTATTTTATTACATTTTATATTCTTGTTTATCATCGTTCGTGCCCTTGTTTTTAAAACTTGTTTTTTTCGGAGCCTGAGAAACGTATAGAAAGAATGTTTAAAATACAAAAATTTGGATAATTGATGACATAGTTGTAGTATCAAATATTACAGGAACTGCTAAGGTATTGATTCCTTAGTGTTATGTATAATTTGTATACTTGGTAAACTCGGTCAATTCTACCATATAAATCCGAACCATCAAGATCTGCATTTTATGGAAATTAAAGTATTTTACGCGCATATTTCCACTAAGTTTAATAAAAATTTAGTCGACAATCGAGGGATGATATATATGTACAATAACAATAACAATACTAATAATAGCACAGGCCAAGTATGTGAAACAATCCCAAGAGATGAACCACCTCCTTGCCATATACACGATGTTAGAAAATTTAAGAGCACTTGTACCGATGAAGGGAGTGCGGGTGATTGAATTCTGAAAAAACAACAAGACCAGACCATGAGAACAAGAAATATGGACATCGCACAGAACATATCAAAATCGACATGGTTTCGCCCATACCATGATAACGATCATCCTGAGCACAGCATCATCGATATCTATGCTATGAGCGGGGCAAGCATAGCAGCGTGGAGAGCTATCATTATTGTGAATCCGAAGCATAAGAATATCCTGCGCCGACAACTCGAACCTCGAGGGCATCCTTCCGAGGGAAGCCCAAGAGTTCTTAGTACTCGGATCGAACCAAAGTCGACCATCACAAGCCTCGATAAGCGCCCACGCTGCTGAAGCGTGCACGTGATGCCACTCTCGCGCTCAAGCTGTACCGGCTCGATTTTGCCTTTTTCTCTCCTGATATCACCACGATGGCCGGGTGCCGGGAATGAAACTTGCCCTCTGCTCCTGTACAACGGAAAAATCTGGGTTTGAAAATTAACTTTTTATTGCCTTATTGCCTCTCCTTTCCCAGAGAACTCTTACTTTGTGAGATCTCGCGCGCGATCTTCTTCTCATCATTTTTCGTTATTCGATTTTCCCCCTTGGGTCTTGAGGAGGAGGGCGATCTGCGCGAGCTTCTGTTCCGGCGTAATCTAGTCTCCGGCTTCATCATGATCAGCGCCCTCTTCATTTTCAACCAGAAGGGCGAGGTGCTTATTTCGCGGCTATACCGGCAAGACCTCAAGTAGAGCTCATTCTCACACTGCCTGTGATGGCTCTCTCTCCATCTTGGACCTCACCTTGATTCTTGTAATGCTAGGCGCTCCATAGCAGACATCTTCCGCATTAATGTCATTTCGAATCCTACAGTAAGGTCGCCCATTATCACGCTCGGAAGCACGTCGTTTCTCCATATTCGGCATGAAAATATCTACATCGTCGTGGTGACCAAATCTAATGCCTCGGCCGCATTGCTATTTGAATTCTGTTATCGAATGGTCCATTTGGGGAGGAGCTATTTTGGGAAATTCAACGAGGACGCGGTGAAGAATAACTTTGTGTTAGTTTACGAATTGCTGGACGGTAAGCGAGATATCCATGAATCTCTGGGGCTGTTCTCCCAACTGACGTTGGAGGATGTAGAGATCCTTGACCACGGCTATCCCCAGAATTGCGATGCGGACACGCTTAAGCTGTACATTACGACTGAGGGGGTCGTGTCGGAGCGAGCGGTGGTAAGTTTCATCCAGCGATGATTCTATTGAACGGCCGGTACTGATGCTTTACAAACAGAGGGACGACTCGAAGCGCATCACCATGCAGGTCACTGGGTCCACGACTTGGCGCCGTGCCGGCATCAAATATCGCCGTAATGAAGCCTTCATCGATGTGATTGAAAAAATCAATCTTCTAATGAGCGCGAAGGGTATTCTACTGCGATCGGACGTGTCGGGCCAGATTATGATGCGCGCATATCTTTCTGGAATTCCGGACTGTAAACTAGGATTGAACGACAGGATGTTGGTGGACTCGAGGACACGCGAAAGACATGCGGGGCGGATGAGAGGAGAGGTGGTTGAGATTGATGATTTCCAGTTCCATCAATGCGTGAAACTGGGGAGGGCAGAAGACGATAGAACCATTGTATTTATCCCGCCGGACGGGGAATTCGAACTGATGAGGTAAATTGTGCAAGCTCGCGCCGACGCTAAAGAAAGAGGCTATGGACCAAACGATTGTTTTTTCTTCTTTTTTATGCTTTAGGTACCGCACGACAGAGAACATTAATCTTCCTTTCCGTGTGGATCCTGTGGTGACAGAGATCGGAAAGACACGGGTCGAGTACAAGATCCGGGTCAAGGCCAACTTCCCTTCCAAGCTCCATGCATCCAATGTTGTGATTAAAATCCCTACCCCTCTCAATGCAGCCAAGGTGGATGCAAAGGTTACGATGGGGAAAGCAAAGTACACGCCCGCCGAAAACGCGATAATATGGAAGTGCGTGGAGTATAAGGCTGTTACTCGAGCTTCTTCGAAAAGGTTTGCTTAACTCTCGACCTTGGATTGTATCTGCCTATCTAGGATATCTCGGTTTGCCGGCCAGTCCGAATGCACTCTTTCCGGAGAGGCCGAACTGACCACCATGACGAACAAGAAGGCTTGGTCGCGCCCACCCCTCTCGATGGAATTTCAGGTGCTTATGTTCACCTCCTCAGGGTTGCTGATACGGTATCTGAAAATTTTCGAGAAGAGCGGCTACCGCAGCGTCAAGTGGGTGCGATACGTAACTATGAACGGAAGCTATCTTATCCGGTTCTGATGCGAAGGCCTCTCGTAGTAACACTGCTAGATGCATTGCTTTGTACAAATATATTAATTTCCACCCATCTCTCCACCCTGAATATCCATGTTCAAACGAAGCGAGAAACGTATTATCACTCTATTATGGCTCCAAAAGGTTGAATCATAAAAGCAAAAAGGTGACGCGAACGCATGCCCCTTATCCCCCCTTAATCTCAATTAATCCTTTTTCGGCCTTTAGTCTGGAGTATTATTAAAAATTGAATAGAGATTTGTAAAGCCGATTAGCTCTCTTCGCATTCATTAATCGTCTGGCTTGGAAAAGAAAAAAAAATAAAATCCGCACACTTAAAGACTCGGTTTATGGCGCATGCAAAGCAGAATTACTCCACGCAGGTGGAGGACACCGTCAACGATCAAATTCACGTGGAGCAGACAGCCTCTCACACCTATCGCTTTGATGCCGCCTGGTGCGACAGAGATAATGTAGCATTGCCGGTATGGCGCTTCGCCTGATTTGCCTCCCTCCTCGGAAGATGGTTCTGTTTTCATTATCTAATTCTGCAACCATCGTAGGGTCTGGAGAGTTATTTTAGACACAAGACAGAGGAAGAGAGTGAGCGCGCTCAGAAGCTCATCTCCTACCAGAATATGCGCGGTGGCCGCGCCATTCTCAAGCAAGTGCCTGCACCAGCCACTGAGCTCCGCTCTCCCAAGAAAGTTGTCGAGGGGAGCTTGCAGCTCGAGAAAGACGTTAACAAAGCCCTGCTCTCCTTCAGCCTTCAAGCCCAGGAAGCAAAAGATGCTCAACTGGATAACTATGTGAAGCAGAAGTTCCTTGCCGAACAGGCTGAGTCGATTGAAGAGCTCGCGCGAATGACCACCCAGTTAGAAAGAGTGGGCGCTGATGGGTTGGGGCTTTACATCTGGGACCGGGATTTGAAGCACAAGACTAAAGTTTAGCTCGGGACTGCATGGCGACTCCAACCCGAGGAATTTGCGAAAAGAGGATGAGGTTTGGGGGGTGATAGAGGAGTGGGGAATTGGTATGCCTTTGAATAAAGCAGTATTGATAAGCAAGCGGGGTGAAATAAACCAATGTACTAGTCGGTGCCCATCCTCTTATATGAACCGAGCAAGAAAAATCTCCCTATTCCTCCTCCTCCTCCTCCTCCTCCCCGCCTAGCTCTAGCTAGGCGCTGGGTGTATTCTGGCAGGTTGAAAGGAAGGCTCTGTCACGTCGCATTATCTTTGCGTCAGTGGCGAAGTTTTCCACGGAGCACCTTTAGGCTCTGATTCCACGATGCGTTTAACTCTATATCGACCTTTTCATTATTAAGCCATTAGAGGGATTGAGGAATCCTAATAGTGGCTTGGTATTACGTGACAGCAAAAATAAAAAATACCCAGGATAAATTAATGCGTCACACGGTCATTGCCTCTGTTTTCCAGAGCATTATTGAGTATGGATACCCGTCTCGAGCGTGAGACAGAAGACGACAATGTGGTCACGCCCTACCTCAGCCGCTATCTTCCCCTTGCCACGTCGCTGAACCCGCTAAAGAAATTCTGCTTTCGCCATCGCCCTGATTCGGCATTAAGACACCGCGCCGATGGGCTCACGATGAGTGAAATGCAGCGGGTAAAGTACCATGATCAGAATGGGAACAGATCGCGGCCCACTTTCCCTCTATTTTTCTGTGACTAATGTCTGCCTTTCTTTTTTATTTTTGCTCAGCAACTCGATGAGCTTCCTTTGACGGACCGCCAGGCGATCTCTCAAGTGTGGAGCGTCTTTTCCGCTTCCCCAGCTCCTTACCGCCTCTTGATTCTCAAAGGTCTTCTCGCCCAGTGCTGCTTCCCCCAGCTTTCCTTTATTCATGGCACAGTGCCCTCGCTGCTGCGCGTGGACTTTATCGCTTATCTCCCTCACGAGCTTTCGTTAAAAATCCTCTCCTACCTCGACGCAAAATCCCTGTGCCAGGCAGCCCGAGTTAGTCAGACATGGAAGCAGCTTGCAGACGATGATTGTGTGTGGCATCTTATGTGCAAGCAGCATATTGACAAAAAGTGCATCCGGTGTGGATGGGGACTGCCCCTGATGGATCCTACCAATACAGGGTCCCAGCCCATCAAAAGAAGTATAGAATCATTAGCATCTTGTCCGCCAGAGTGCTACGACTCCTCCCGGAGTTATGGCGGCGGCTCCATATCTACGGTCGGCCAGTCCGATGTCGAGCTCCAAACCCATCATCACGAATCATGCTCCTCGAATGCGAGTGGCCCGCCCTTAAAACGCATCAAATCCTCGGCCTACGACTCGAGCTCTCCGATGTCAACCCCCTCTCCGCCACCACCCGGTACCTCCAAACGCTCGTGGAAGGAAATTTACTCCGAACGTCTTGTGGTTGAACGCAACTGGCGTAAGAACAACCACAGGCGGAGAGTGTTCCGAGGGCATAAGGACGGAGTGATGGCACTGCAGCTCGATGAGTGTAAGAATCTGCTGATCACGGGGGGCTACGACTGTACGGTAAAAGTGTGGGATTTGATGACGGGAGAGTGCATTCGAACCATGACGGGGCATACGCGATGCGTGCGAGCACTGCAGTTTGACTCGTGCAAACTAGGTATGGACATATCGCCCTGCAGCTATTGCAAACAAACCCATTTTGTTTTGCTGTATACTAATATGCACCCCTTATTCTTTCCATATCGTCATTAGTAACTGGGTCCATGGACAAGACATTGCGGATATGGAATTATCATACTGGAAAGTGCATCCGCGTGTTGGAAGCCCACACGGATGGTATCGTGTGTTTGCACTTTAATAAACAGATACTTGCAAGGTATGCTCCTGTGTAACCTTTTTTTCGTCGGAATTAAACATCCTAATACTTGGCGTCTGTAGTGGCTCCGTGGATACCACGGCCAAAGTATACAATTTTGCCACCGGAGAGTGTTTCTCCCTTTACGGACACACAGACTGGGTAAACCACGTCATCATTTTTGAACAACACTCCCTGCTGACCGCCTCCGATGACACAACGATCCGAATATTCGATCTAACGACGCGCTCATGCACAAGGGTGTTCCGAGGTCATTTAGGCCCCGTGCAATCCATCGCCATTTCCCCCAAGAGCTTCGAACAAATGTTCCGTATGGAGGCCAACCTCTCCGCGCAGGCGCCAGATCCGCAGCCCAGAAATCCTTCCCTCGACGGCCTATTGTGTGCTCCTTCACTGCCCCCCCAACAGGCCCCCGCCTCTAGCACTTCGATCGCCACCGAGGACGTCTTGCGCGAGATCTCTGGCCCTATCCTAATATCGGGGTCGCTTGACAACACAATCAAGATCTGGAGTTATCAAACGGGCGAGTGTCTGCGCACCCTCTTCGGCCATCTTGAAGGCGTTTGGAGCGTGCAATTCGACCGCCTGCGCCTGGTCTCCTCCGCTCAGGATAGGTCGATCAAAGTGTGGGACTGGAGCAGTGGAAAGTGTTTGCAAACGCTGCTCGCCTCGGCCCCCGTGAATTGTGTCGCTCTCTCGGACACGAAGATTGTCAGTGGGGCGGAGGATGGGGATGTATATGTTTTCGACTATGGAGTCAAGCGATAGGCGAAGAAATGCGAGTGACGGTTTGAAAGCAGAGAGAGAAAAAAATAATATTAGTGTTCTATAATGATTCTTTCACTCCATTTCAGTTCAAATATTCAATGCCATGCCATCTTTGTATCATACTGGGCATTTATGCCCAACTTGTCACTTATATCGTTTATTTATTTTATTTTTTGTTTTCAGTCTACCTCTAATATCTCGATGAATAAACCTTGCATATATAGTTCAAAGAATTCACAACTCCGAGACAGGAATGCTGCGCCTCACATCAATTCTCGACTTAATGGAGGTGCACTTTCGGGTGTTTGCCATTGTTTTTCTTGTATTTTGTGATGCGAGATGATCATAAAAGAGGCGTCGGCAACCAGTGAAGGTAAGTGCTGGAATGATCACGATTTCACCTTGGGAACGGTTAACTGTATGGGTAACGCCCTTTGATCTTGGTAGAGGACTCCAATCTCCTAGTGCTTGTGATCGACACTAATCCCTTTATCTGGCATAAGCTCGCTCAGCCGCCAACCTCGCTCTCCATCTACGATGCTCTGCATCAGCTGATCATATTCCTGAATGCGCACCTTGCGCTAAAGCACGACAATCTCGTTGCCGTGATTGCCAGTCATACCGGAGAGAGCAAGTTTCTCTATCCGATCCCCAGCATCAATGGATCAACCGTGCCCAACGGGATTGCGGCAAGTGGGGGGACCGCCGAGGGGGGGAATGAGAGGGGCGCCAATGTATACCAGCAGTTCCGCGAGGTCGATGATCAAGTGGTCAAGAGTGTACGCGAACTGTTTGAAAATGCATCGATCGACGAGAATGCCGATCACCAAGGAACAAGCTTGATTGCAGGAGCACTCTCCATGGCGCTGTGCTACATTCATCGGATAACTCGCCTGGATGAACTTGGGCGGGTGAAGCCGCGCATCCTGGTGGTGTCGGTGTCTCCCGATTCCCCCTTCCAGTATATCCCGATCATGAATTGCATTTTCTCGGCACAGAAATCGGTAGGCCTGCCTATGAAAGATCCTCCTTCTCTTCCTGCCCACTCTCTAATCATCCAACCTTTCCTCTTAGTCCATCCCAGTGGACGTCTGCAAAATCCATGGCGAGGACTCTGTTTTCCTTCAGCAGGCGGCCAACATCACTGGAGGCGTCTACCTGAAACTAGATGATCAGCTCACTGGCTTGCTTCAGTATCTGCTCTTCAATTTTCTCCCCGATCGCTACTCACGGCAATTTCTCTGCCTACCGGGCCAGGACCAGGTGGATTATCGGGCCGCCTGCTTCTGCCACAAGCGCATTATTGACATCGGCTACGTCTGTTCTGTGTGCCTATCGATTTTCTGCAGCTTCTCGCCGGTGTGCACTACTTGTCGCACCAAGTTTGCCTTTAGAGCCTTGCCCACAGCGGCTCCAGCCGGAGCGCGAGCCAAGCCGCGCAATGGAAGCGCCCCTGGATCAGGACGATCCACCCCAAGTCACGCCTAGGAAAAACAAAGGAGGACTGTAATTGTAAATAGATCACTGACGCCTCGCTCTCCTCCCTCCCTCCTCCCTCTTTCCCCCCGCTCTCCCTCGCACCCCATCCTTATGGATAGTTGTTTTCTCGAATGTGCAAAAGACAACCCACTTCTTCCCCCCTTACCCCCCTCCCCTCAGTCCTACGCTTGTATCATATTCCTTGGCCAATAAACACGGCTCACACCATATTATTTTTAACTTTTGCCAATACATCGACTGGATGCAAAATAGCCTTAGCTCGAGTTCTGAGGAGAAAAAAAATGAAGATTACAAGCATTTCCGTAATAGAGACAATCAAATAAAAATACGAAAGAACAAAAAAAAAAAGAAGTCTGAACAGAAATCAAAGGGGGAAACGAGGAGAAAAACCATTATTGTGTAAAGCAAAAGAAAGTAAAATTGGCGGGAAAAGGTGAAAAAAAAAGTTAAGAAAATCAAGAAAGGGAGCATGACACTTGAAATAGACCATAATATAATAATTGCATCATCGAGTGAAAAATAATAAAAATTTTGTTGGTTTGAGAAGAGTAAACCCGACGCACAGAATCTAGCCTCGCCGTATGGGCCGCTCCTAATTTGCCGTTCGCTGAATCAAGGAGCGCACCTGCTCCTTGACGTACTTGGTGACTTTGAGCTGAACCCTCTCATCCACCGCCTTGAGTCTGCCGGAGAGATATTCTTTGGATCGCATCTCCTTATCAACCACAGCATGGGTCAGCTAGAGGATAAACAAAGATATTCCAGGGTTAGTCAGAGGGTCGAGGGGATACAGGCTAGCAGGCATGAGAAGACAAAAAAAATCCAACCTTTTTAGCAATCATCTTGTATTTATCGCTCGTCGACTCGTTTTTGAATAAAGCCTCGCCGTACTTGGTGAGAGCCTTTCGCACATAGGGTGCTAGCTGCTCCTTGAGCTGCTCCTTGGACAATGAATTCGCGGCGGCAGCGGAGTTGTGTTCCGCGTTGGCCGAGAGGTCTCTATGAAATTCGCCTTCTTTCCGCTTGGCATGGATCGCTTCCTTCAGGTCACTACTTCTGCCCGTAGACTTAGTTGTCGGCGCATCCTTGTCCAGCATGCGATCGCTGTTATCACCCGGTCCTTGGGAGGGATAGGGTTGTCGCGAGCTATTGGTCTCGGGAGAGTTGTACGAACGACCAGGATACGAGGCATATTGGGCCGAGTCGGGAGTGGTCTGCTCAGTCACCTTGGGCGGATCCCACTGTGTTTCCTTGGTGACCTCATTGTAATAATATATCCGACCGCCGGGCTCAGAGACCGCCCAATTCCAGCCTTTGGGTAGCGGAGGCACATTTGGGGCTGCATTGGGAGCTGCATGGTATCCACGATAGCCACTACCAGCACCACGGGGCCCCATCGAAAAGTGAGCTTGTTCGTCTTGCTTCACAAGAGGAGCTGTGGAGTTGGCGGAGGATGGATCTGTGCGCGGCCGTTTATCTTCGTAACCATACCTTGCTTCTTCGTTGTCGTAGCCGCGTTTCTGCCAAGGCCTTGATGAGTTTTGATAGGATGGCTGACCGCGAGAGGAGGTGGACTCACTCCACGGGCGCTTGTCCGGGAGCTGTTCGAAAGAGCCATAGCGACCCTCCTCGTGGCGCCTTGTCTGCTGCCAGGCGACCGGCTCATCTCTTTTAAGGGGGTTGGAGGCGGGTGTAGGGGTTGTCGAATGGGCCGTGGAATTGGTCAGCAGAGTCCAAATCTCTTTTGATTTCACATCCTCTTCTAATAAAGAATAATGAACATTTAACCCCATCATGTAAAAAAAACACATCTAAAATTCAGTATCAACCTTTGGGCTTTCTATCCGGCTCTTGGATTTTAAGTTCGTTCGCTGGGGCAGAGCCTGGAGCACGCTTTGGGATTCGATACACAAGCTCAAGGTTATCCCAAACACTACGAAGATCCCCTGCCAAGCGCCGGACCTCCTCATCGCTATGCTCGGTGGCCAACCCAGTGATCACATCGAGGAGCTTGTTGTCCGCCACGGTGTTCCGTTTGTTGAGCTTGATGCGGTCCAATTGCAAAAGCACGGCACGCACAAGATCTGCGTCCACCTTGAATTTTAGAAGCCACATTTTGAGAATGTTCAAGCCTCTGAACATGAGGAACCGACGTTGAGTTTCACGATCCCACTCCGTTACTTCCAACACCTCCAACAACTTCTGCACCCACTCAGTTTTAATGTCTGGTCGCAAGGAGAGTCGAAGAAATTCGGAGACATTCTCGGGGTTGAGCGACTACAAGGGGACACATGAATGTTAATTCTCGAAAGAAAGTAGTCTAGCTGCAGCCTCACACTCACGTCCAACTTATAGTCTTTCCGCCGTAGTTTACCTCTAGTCGAAAAGAGACGGTAGAGTTTTTCGTAGAATTCCTCTGTTGTTCCGGAAAAGTAAAAAATAAAAGGAAATTAATAAAGTGGCGGAAGAAGCAGGGGGAGAATACGCATACCGTCTTCAATATCTTTGATGTCGGGAAGAGTGGTTCGCTTCTTCCCTCCAATAATTCCCTTACAATTGGGTTCACCACAATGGCACTCTTGAGCGGTTTTGCTATAGAGAGTAGAGCGAAGATTTTCCAGCCACAATTATTTTTACAACGAATTCCCAAAATGGTTTTCTTACCCATATCTCTCAAACATATAATCAAAAGTCAACTCGTCACCGGCAGCGATGGCCCGTTTAGTAAAGATCCCGATACGCAAATGGGAACCCACCGTCCATTTCTGCAGCTCACAGTTCGGGTTACAAGAATGATTGATGAAACGAGCAAGACAGCCTTTTTTGGTTGCATCAATAACCTAGAGGAAAAGACTTTAGCACTTTGCACAACAAGGGCGAAATGAACTGGAAATGTTGCATCGATCGAATTACCTCATTTCGTTGCAGACTCATAAAATAGTGATGTGGGAGCTTCTGTTTATCGTATTCCTGCGTGCGCTTTAAAAAATCTTCATACGGAACCACTTCGCCTATGTATTCCATTACGAAATGATTCCTAGGTTGACAAAAGGGCGGAATATCAGTGGAGGATGCTGGGAGGGTGGTCATGCCATTAACCCTTACCTGCCCAAGTCCTTGCGGGTTCGTAGCCCGTAGCCTTTCTTTTCTGTCTTGATGACATCCACATCGGCATATTCCTTGCGCTGAAAACTGTGATTGGATAGGTTAATAAGTTCTATCTTGATTGAGATGATTGGAAGAGGTAGAGACATTACCGCCTGTTTTTGCAGTGTAACCCGGATGGACAGTTATCTCCACATTCCACCATCAACATCCGGTTAATGCATTCGCTGCTCTCTCCACAGGCCATCTCATCCTCCTTCAGAAGAGGATCAAAGGTACACTGACAGGGTAGATCCCCATCGGTGCCGTTTTCAGCAAGCCCGGTATTTCCCTTGTAGATATTGCTGGTGATGTGCACGTACACACCCATCGCCTCCTCGGTCACATCAGGCAGATGTGACACTTTATTTGTGGAGGCAACAACCGCTGCCTGAGGTGGAGGGCTGTTCGAATTGGAAGACGAGGAACCATTGGGCGATTCGCTTGCGTTTGGAGATTCCATGTGAGGGAGGAGAGAGGATGCAATCTTATTTCCGCCTTCCTTATCCGGCTTGAAAATCGTATGATGGGGTGGTGATGGGCTATCAGGAGTAATGACCTGGGTATGAGTGACGCTAGAAGAAGTTGGGCTCGATGCGGTAGCGAGCATTAGGAGAAGGTGCAAAAAAAAGGGAAAAGGATGGATGAGCTCGAATGTCAGGTGAAGAATAAATGATGCCTCAGAAAATCTGGAGGCAAGGCTAGAGGGCACAGGATCCCGGAACAGCCAAAACTTTGGGAGCACTGTTGAATCGAAGTGGTTGAGTTGTAACTGCTGCGCTCCTATCGAAACCCACCGTTGTTCAATGGACCAATGATGATAATAAAGTCTTAGGCAATAGGGGATGATATGGACAGAAATCTTGTGTCGATGAAGAGATGGTTTTTGATATACCAGTGATCAGATGCTCTTGTTGCACACCCTACTCGGATGGTAAAGTAAAAATAAAGTAGACACAAAATTAAGCCACCCATTTTGAGGCAAAAAAAAAAACCAGGAAATGCCCTACTTGAAGCAAGATCCAACGTTAATCACTGCATTGCACTCCAACACTTTCACCTTAGGTTATCACAAAATCCTCGGAGGCGATGGGAGCCGTGCCCCGGGATTTGAGCTGGAGCGAAGATTATGTTGGAGGATATCCCAAAATCACGTACGGTCCCTTAAGCAGCACCTGGGAGGATCTCACGGAGACTTATGACAGCATTGTGATTGGTGACCATAGCGCAGTCCCCCCAGTGGATGATGATGGGCTTGAACGAGACTTGCCGGCGCTGCTCCCCGTCGAAAATGTGACCTGGGAAGAGTCTATGCCGATCTTGGAGGATGGTGATATGGACGAGATGCTAATCGGATATACTTTTACTGGTGCTGGCAGCTTGCTCGTATACGATATTCGTGGCTCCCGAAGTAGCAGTGACTCTGACACGCGCCTTGAGCCAATGCGAGAGGCCTTCTTGTGCATGCCTGGAGAGATGCTGAGTCATAATGCGCCCTTGTGTCCGTGCAATAAGCTTGACTCTGCGGCCAGCTGGGAGAGTGGTTGCCCATGGTGCCAGGACCACCCTGATCACGAAATTACCACTTTACTAGAACTAACTAAGCTTGCGCGACGTGACTGGCAGATAAAATATTACTGTACTGTGGCATGCCGCCGAGTTAGAAGGTCTGTGGTAATTGGTGTACCTTGCGAACATGGAACAAAGTGGCGGGGTGCTCATTATTATCAGGCCTTTTGTGGAAAAATTACTCACGCACGTTGATACAGTCCATGCGCTTACCGCCAAGTACTTAACCTTCCCCAAAGGAAAAGATTGGGAACCGATGGGAGCTGCCGTAACATTGGCTCTGGGTATGAGAGTAGATTATCAAAGCGAGCACGAGTGTTCCCTATGCGCAACACGTAGGGCTGCAGCCGTAGAGGCTCATGTGGTTGTGGATCCACTCCTTGAGAGAACTGGTGACTACTTTGAACTTTACCGCGTGCTCCAAGTGGTATAGAAGCGATAGGATTGGCGGTCTTCTATATGAAGTTTTGGACCTCATGAAGGCTGCCGCATAATCCAGAGCATCTTGCTTTGGGGGAGGGCCATGGCAATACGAAACCGCTACGCCCATTATGGAGCATGTCTCAAACTTTTGTCGCCGTCATATGGCAGGTGGTGGCATAGGTCTTTACAGTAGCCAGGTCACCCCAGCTGCTTCGATACCCGCTTCATTGCCAACTTATTCCGCATGGTGGATGGTTGCATGCCGATGCCGTTCCAGAAAGTATACTTACTAATACAGGTAGTGAAGTCAAATTAGCGCCGACTTAATTCCACACACGTTCGATGCCTGTCTTGGAGGACAAGGACCCTACTTCGTGGCGGAACATGCGTGTGCCGTAGTCCATGCTACTGCTTTAGCGCTTGGATTTGGACAAAATTGCTTAGTTTGATTGAGTATGGCGGTCGATCAGTAAAGCATGACCGCAAATATCTCGGCAGCTACATCGTGGATTCGGCACCGATACCTGTGCTGTACACTCGACTCGTCTCGTAACTCGTCTTGTAGCAAGCATCGATCCCACATATGCGGCGTCCGTCAACTTTTCAGATCTTTAGCTCACCATAGTAATTTTTACCTCAACTCGATTATTACCTCGCAATCTAAATATATAGCATACTCATACAATATAACTCCGCTAATACCGCTTTTTTTTTCATGTAAAAATATTTAAGTATTAATTGCATTGAGGGAAAATATTCATTTTGCATGTAAGTTTTTGTATATTAGGATCGTGGAATAATAAATATGAGTCATGGCATTGTGCTTTATATCTCAACTGTGCCATGATAGTCGGGAGCTGAAATTTTACATATATCAATCACGCTCAGTTTATAATTCCGTTTTTATTTTTATATGGGAAAAAATAGTGGTAAGTGATAAGCTGTGCTGGAACAAATGATTATCGAGAATAGATCACAGATCTGCATAAGACCTTTCGTATGTATATGTTTGGTTTGCGCAACAACTTCACTCCCTGATATTGTCCAACACCATCTGCTACAGCTCCAATCCTACTACGCGACGGTGATCTACACGAGGATACACTGAGCATGGGAAAGAAGCGTCGTACCATGATGTGATACACAAGAATTTATATATTAATTGTTGGTAAATAAAGGGGAAAACTACGGGAATTAAGTGGAGAGTTTATGTAAACATACAATCCTAATACAGAGGCTATCCTGGTGTGGGATAGCAAAAGTAAAGATAAAAAATAAAAGTCCATGGTGATATGAAGCAACTACTCGCCCTTGATTTTCTTTTCCCAATTCCGTGCCCATTCCTCAAAGTTCCCTTGGGTCCGGTGCCAGCGGTCGAGCACCCCAAGAACGCCAAAGTTGGAATTGAAGGTGGCGTGGTGGTAGTCGTGCGCGAGAGGCGATGGCATCAGCGGAAGCACGAAGCCACAGTGGCTATTGATGGCATTGGCCTGGCCGAGCACCACCCACGTCCACAGAAGAAGAATATGCGAGCGCATCACCAGCGGGCCGAGTAACAGCGGCAGGAGATTCGAAAGGATATGCTCTATGGGGTGACAGTAGATCGCAGCGATGCCGATGGGTGCGGTCAGCTCGTGATGCTTTTTGTGAATGGGTTTGTAAAGTGCCGTGGAGTGAAGCCAGCGGTGGCCATAGTAGAATCCAAGCTGAAAGTAGAGAGAGGAAGGAGAAAGGATTCAGGGTTAGCGACTAGGGGAGCAAAAAGGGAATGGATCTCGAAACAAATGCTCTCTCACCTCTTCGATCACGAGAAACACAGAGAGTTGCCCCAGTAGCTCCAGCGTTCCAGGCAGATTTTTGGTATAGGAGTAGGTCCACCCAAACCACTCGCTGATCGCAAAGAGGGAGGTGCCAAAAAGCGGAGCCACGATCAGTTGATTCACCAACACATTGCCCAAGACCTTCAGATAGAGATTCTTGTCAGGGATTTTGCCTGGCTGAATCTTGCGGCGCCAGAGGTACTTCGGACGCTGCCACAGATCAATGACGGCCATGGCGCCCACGTGGATCCAGTAAGTGACAATCGTAAGAGGTAGCGCGGTAGCGAAAATTACATAGTGGGATTTATGTTGAGAGAAATTCATCCACCATTGCTGGACCCATGGCTGGCTGTAGAAGTAGGAGAGGGTGGTGATGAGGATGAGGGCGGGAAGGAGCACATCGGGCACCAGATTTGCAATTCGGCTTATGGCGGACATGATTCTCTGCGGTTTCCTTTCAAAAGGCTCTTTGCGCGCTGGAGGTTAAGTTTTTGGCACTTCTACCCCACTTTGTGCCTTGTTTTTCCTTTTAAATTCGGTAAGAGGCCCGAATCAGGCAGTTTCATATGATGCTTGTGCCTCGCACCAACATCCAAACAGAACATATTCGCTTACAAAGCCTAATCCGAAATGCCCCTCTATTTTTTGGCCCCCCTTTATTCCGCCAGAATTGGCCTAAGATCAATGCGCATCAGTCTGTTACATATAGAGCGGACAGGTTAAGAAAAGTTAAATCTAGAGTAGGGCACAGTCATTAGTTATATAGAATAAATTAGGAAATAAACACTTGAACACAATCCCCAACAACAAGGGCCCAAACTCCCCCTCCTCTCCCCATCGCCCTCTCTCCTCCCCCTTCCCCTCCCTAAGCCCACACGTTACTGGGAATATGCTGGCGGCGGGTCATTGTTCGGGGGCGCCCCAACAAGCAAAGGCTGCTGCCCCAACGGCTGGTGTACCGGCAAACTCTGTACAAGCCTTGGGATGTCCATGGTGAGAGCGTCGTCCACCTCGCTGAAGAGAACGTCCTTTCTGGATGCAAATCGGTCGAAATTGAAAGCCTTTAGAGCCTGTCTGTATCGTTCCACCTCGGGGAAATCTCCGCTGGCCAGTTGATGCCGCTGTTGGAGCTTCACAAACTCGGCATCCAGCCGCGCGATCAAATCCTGCTGTTTTTTCTGCTTTCCAAACAACGGCATCTCCCTCCTCAGATGGGTCACGATGTAGGCATGGACTTTGGCAAGGCGGGCGCGCTTGACAATCGTGCTGATTTTGCGCAGAACGGTGTTGATGGGCAGGCGTTTCAGATCGGCGAGAAGCTCCATCTCCTCGTGCTGCAGCAGAGCACGCGCGTCCTCAAAACATGGCTGAGGGCGCTCGACCCAGAATGAGCCAAGATACACACGAGGCACCTCGGGCGATCCCACCACCTTGCCCAGGGACCACATGAGAGCTCCGTATCTATGGTAGAGAAGAAAAGGTGAAATGGCATGTTTAACAACAATACAGCCACAGCTATGTATTTTCTAGCCTCTGCTCACATTCGCATGAGTTGATGCTGCGGAACCGTGTCACACTTGTTAAGAATAACGCGCACCTTCTCCTCGTGCCCCTTGAGGCTGTCGATGGCCAGCTTGAATTCATTCGAGATATCCAACTTGTGCCCGTCAAAGAAGAGGAGAATCATGTCGGAACGTTCGATAAACCACTCGATGATCGCATGGAAATCATACCCGCGCTATGACGTCGAAAAGGGGGCAAGTTAAGCAAACGCCTGACAAAAGCCCATGCACTAAAAACTAATAGCCTTACATTGATTTGTTTATCGCCAGCGAGAATGCCAGGTGTGTCGATGAGGGTCATGTCTTGAAGAATTTCATTAGGCAATTGCGACACCTAATGCGAGCATGTGCTTAGTATTTCTCGACCATTATCAAGTAGGAAACGAAAATCTAAGCTACCTGAAAACGAGACAATAGTTGCTGACCAAATTTATTGAGCGCACCGAAAGGGAGATCAGAGTGGGATGCAGCCGCGTTGCCAGGGAGTACTCTTTCCTCGTTGGAATGCATTATGGCAATAAACCGATCGGTCTGCAGCATAAAAGAAAATTTAATACATTACATCCTTGGTGGACATCATTTCATTAAGCTTACAGTGGGCTCAACCCCGATATGTTCGCCAGGGTAGCTTTGGCCTAATAACCGCCGAATAAAGGTAGTTTTACCCGTTGAATACTGTCCCAAAAGCAAACTATTGCACCAATGCAATCTCGAAAGCTTAGCAACCATACATCCAACCCCGAGCGAGCGGTGACAACTTACACCATGGGTTTTGCAAAAATGTCGGCATCCGTGTAGCTCGGCGATGCAAAAGCCGGAAAATTGTAGTGTGTTTCGATGGGTTTGATTTTGTTTTTATAGGTGCGAGCAATGGACTTGAGAACGGAAGTGAGCTGGCTCGCGGTGGGGGATGGTGTCGGAGGAAGGGAGGAATTCAATCTGGCCAGGCCATAGGATGCCGATGGGGAAGAGGAGGAGGAGGAGGAGGGAGGGGGGTTGGCGTGAAAATAGCTATTGGGGGCCGAGGGGTGAGGTTGTTTTAGCGAGGCCATGTTGGTAAAGGTATGAATGTATGAAGATAAATCTGCCAAGAAACTCAGCTTGGCCCAATTTATAGGAGACTGATCGGGACTGTTCAGCATTCTATTTTTCTGTTTAAGCCCTCTTTTCTTGACTCTTGAGACGGTTTCGGCAGGAAAGTGCATGGAGAATCAAGCGAAAAACCTCATCGAAAAAGCGAGGCTGGCCGTTATTTATTCCCACTGAGGCAGGAGAACAAAAATAGGCAGGGAGAATAGGAAATAAGATAGATGGTGGTTGATAAAAGTGACATATGAACAGAATAGAAAGAGGAAACGAGTACATAAAATTGTAGGGGGGGGGAGTGAAATTTGCAAACGACATGACCATGAATGAGAAAAAATTGAACATAATCATTAGGAGTACTCCTCTACTAACGTCGTGAGATTGAATTGAAAAAAATTGAGAAAGAATAATATGCATTTGATTAGTTATAGGGTGATTATAACGGTGAATTACTATTCGCCCTCTCTCTTATGAATAAATTAAGCTTGAAGGGAGCCTAGCACGGAGACTAGGCGGTCATCACGAGGGATAAAGCGTACACGGTATGGGTTGGGCGCGAAGGCGAGACCACCCTCACCACCGTGGATATCCACCTCCTTGCCAATAACACTATCAATGCGGAACGACCAGAGCAAGCGGGCAATGGCAAGGAACTAGAGAAGAGAACCCAATGAGTCATTTGATGGTAAAAATGGAGCCAAGAACACAACACATACCAACTCCCTTTCCGCCAGATGCATTCCAATGCAGATACGTCGGCCGGCACCAAAGCCCCAGTGGTCACGAGATGCATTCGGGGCACCGTCCTTCTTGTCCAGGAACCGAGACGGATCGAAGGTGTACGGATCCTTGTAAACAGTACCGTCGAAGTGGATCGCATCCATGTTGAGCATTAGTATCGAATCCTTGGGGATAAAGTAACCGTTGTAGACATCATCCTCATTACAACTGTGGGGCACAGCTAATAGAAAGAGGTCGGATCAATAAGGTGGGATGGGGTGTATAAGATTTCATTTTGAACACGGCTTACCAAGGGGTGCAGGGGGACGGTACCGTAGAATTTCCTTGACGATGGCCTTGATGTAGGGCAGGCTGGCCTCGTCCTCGAGAGATGGTAGGCGGTCACGTCCGACGACCTCATTCAACTCCTTAAATGCCATCTCTTGGACCTCAGGGTAGTGGACCAGGACCGCGAACAGCCAGCATAGGGTGGACCCCACCGTCTCCAAGCCACCGCCAAGCAGCGCACCACACAAAAACTCCACGTCCAACTCGTCGAGTCCCTCTCGCTCTCCATTCTTCACGACATAAGCTGCAAGACAATTCGGCATCTCGGCCTCGCCCCGCTCGGCGGCCGCAATATCTTCGCGAACACGGCCCACCAGCTGCTTGAAGACCTTTTTCTCGAGGGCCACTAACCGCTTTGCCTTGGACATGATAGGGTTGGGGATATACTTGAGCAGCGGCACCATGTCGATGAGCATAACCTCGGGTCCACTGAGCGCGGTCAGCTCCTGGGTAAGTCTCAGGCTATCCTTGAACTCGGGGTCCTCCATCGTCTCGGCCCGGCGGCCAAAGATCACGGACATCATCACGTTCATCGAGAAGTGGCGGAAGCGGTTGGAGGGGTTGATCCCGGCGGCGGCTCCGTTCAACTTCACGTCGAGAAAGAGGTTGCGCAGAAGAAAGGCCGTCTCCCGCTCAATGACGTCGGCGTATTTGCTCACGGTGCTGGGGCCCAGGCCGCCTGCGTGGGCGAGTTTGCGGTGCTTGCGGAGGTAATCGCCGTAAGGGGTAGGGAGGAACCCGCGGCTGCCCGGCATAATGATATCGCACCAGAGGTGGAAGTAGGGTCGCGAAGAATAGCGAGCACCCCTGGTCTCAAACAAGTCGTGGGCCACTTTGGCCGAGTTGACGATGATCATGGGGCGGCGGCACGTGGGCCCGAGGTCGAGGGCGAAGAGGGGGCCGAGGGCGCGGGACCATTCGGTGAATCGCTTTTCCGGCTGGACAAACGGGGTGGAGAACACATGGCCGAAGATGGGCAGCCGGGGTGGGGACGGGAGAGGGTAGAGCTGCATTTCCGCCTTGGACTGGGTGCGCTGGTGTCTTGCGCTGCGCGACTTCTGCTGCTTTTGCTGCTGCTGCTTGAAGCTCCCACGGCGGAGCTTGGCAAAGAGTAAAGTGACTACGGCGGCCGTCAGGGCGAGAGCGGCCAAAATTGCGAGAGATGTCTCCATGCCCAGCTCCTGCCAGAACAGGGCGACATCGTCGATCAAAAGGGTGGTTCGATCCATGGAAATGGGATTTCTTTTTCTTGTTTTTGGGATGATATAAATAGACTGCTATAGATAATAATTATAGGGCGTATATAATTTTTGGGTGCTTATGACAAAACAAAAGAGGCCTTATAGAAATATATATATATATTTTTAAAAAACAAAGGAAATACAAAAAGGACCTTACACTTCCACGAGGAAGTCGTTGGACTAAAGGGACTTTGAGAAGTGAAGAAAGCAGCAAAGGGGGTGGGAACCCCCCCAAGTCTTATATAGCCGATGGCGGCTGGCATTCCCCCTTCTCCGCACCTTTAATCAACTCTAATACATAGCATTCAAGGTGATGCATTCTCAAGAAACTTGCCAATGCCTCCTAAAGCAGGAAAAATGAAAGCTTAATTGTCTTCTTCTATTCAAGGAACCAACGAGAGCGCACGATCGAGCCTCCACCACCGTTCCAGGATTCAGCGCTCATCTAGGCCGAGCGGCTTTATTATTTCCCCCCTTCTTTTGTACACGAGGCTCCTTCCCTCTGCCCCTTTCCACGCTTTCTCATGTATGCATCGCCAGGCCAACCACTGTGGCTGACGGGGGTCAGAGCAGACGGGAACCGGTTAGGGTGTAGCTTTGTACGCCCAAAGAAGGGAAAAACTTGATCGCAGCCTAAGTTTATGGATGGAGGAAAATGATATCACCATTAAAAGATAAGGCGGCCATGGTTTCAGACCACTTGAATCCTATGCACACCGTGCTCCCCTAATTGAGGTCGGGCGATCCTCCTGGGCTTGGTGGGGGGAAGAGGGGGGGAGAAAAAGAGGAGCGGCGAGCATGCTGCTGCTGGATTCCCGTCCTCTGCACCAATGGGGAGGGCAGTGGCGGGAGGGAAAGATAACAAGGCTGCGTTCAGAAGGAGGCCATACCGCGATGGTAACCAGGACATTATGTTGGATTATATGAAATTTCATTTTATTGTATAATATTTTATTGATGAAATTGATTAATATTCTATTATATTGATCTGGTTCGTGTGGACGTGATAGGCTATATTTTTCTATTTCAATTTCCTTTTTCTCCTGATTTTCACACACACAATTAAACAAAAAAACCCCGTTCTTAAGCCCATGCTGGCTTGCATTCCCAGGTTCGATCGAAGGTTGGATCATTTGGCATCACATCATTGATTCTGTGTTTTGTGTAAATAACAAAACAGTTCCGGTTCAATCCCCCTAGATTCGCAGCCTGCAGGCCGCTAATTAACTCTAATGACCGGGCCCGCAACCAAGGGGGGTTAAATGGATGGAATCGGCTTGTGTTTTTTTCCGGCTGAGGGCTGCCGTTGGCACTATTGAACCTTGTTTAATTTCTATGGACCTATTCAACGCGGTACTCATACCTGCAGCAGCGCTGGTGCATGGCGCAGGCATCGGGCGTCAGGAGCGCGGTAGAGCCCTTTACACTTTTCTCTCGGCACAGCACCAAGCGATCCCTAACACCAAATTCTAATATATTTGACAAGACTTTCTTTACATATAATGAACTCTAAGAGGCGGATCGCAACCCTAAGTGGCGGGATGCATTCACATGTCAACTCGATGCATTCCTTAAGGGTAGTGAGGATTGCTCTCTCCCTTGTCCCAAGCAAGGCACTCATTTAAAGTGGTCTCTAAATCTCGGCTGCAAGAACGGATGTTCTTGCTCCATAGAGTAAGCAAACCGGTTTTAGCGCAATAGGTCCACCTTCCCCTCTCAACTATTTCACTCACAGTAGAAGGGAGCATTTGGCTTTAGGTTGGTCAACCATGCTGCAGGAAATCGAAGAGAGGGATTTTTTTTATTCATAACCAAGGTTGAGAAAGCATGCCGAAAACTCGCTAGTAGGATAGTAGGATGAACGGGAAAAAAAAAGTCAAGCTCTTTATTTGTCATCCAGCGCAAATACATCCACGAATTCTCCTCTCCCGTTTTTCAGCCAAGCCGTCAGCTTCTCGCGTGCAAACTCTTGGAAGTCCCAGGTGTGCTCCTCAAGAAAGCTTCGGTCCGCGGCCCAAACATAAGTATAGGCCGGGAATGAGCCGGTGGAGGTGGAAACCGAGACTTGGACTCGGGCATATTCGTCCCCCTCATATCTGTCCAGCCGTTCAATATCCATATCTGTCAAACCCTCTGTTTTGTAAATAAAAGATGGTCTTCAGCATCTCTGCAGGTTTAAGCCCCCATGAATATACAGTACCAATAATGACCCCCTCCACTGCTTCTGAGGCCTCCCCCTCGATAATGGCGGGGTAATCGGCCTGCTTGACCCGGACTCTCTTGTATCCCTAAAGAAGATTGCTAGTTTAATAACTGCATGATGGATTTCCGGATGGGTTCGGCTTGGTTTGGAAAGAATGGGAAATCTACCTGGAGAATCGCGGGCGAGCATTGGAGCGTGCTCAGCTTTGCCCTCCTCTCTGGACTGGTCCAGTGCTGAGGACACAGTACCATCTGCAGAACATCTTCTGAAATGAGCGTACCATATACAAAAAGCGAGATGGGAGACATGGATGAGACATCTAGTGGCCAATCCCCCTCGGAAGTCTTGGAAGAGATAAGAACTCGAAATCGCTGCGACCTAGGTTAGTGATGCGGATTCAAGCTCCGACTCTGATTTCCATGCCGCAATTTCATTTTTATTCCTTACGCGTCCCAGAATCGTAGGTGTCATTTTCTATTACGCGTTGCTCCTTATATCTCATCGACCAGGCATGAAACGGACCACGCGTAGCCGTGCAAAACAAATGGCCGAAACCGGCGTCCCAACCACCCCCAGTGCTGCGCGCGCATCCCACGATTCAATAAAGGCGAGATCCAAGGGAGACCGAAAGAATGAGAGCGCACTGCAGAAGCGCGAACCACTCAAGGTACTTTGCTTTTGCGCTTGTTGGGATCCCCCTCCAAGTGTTCTTTTTTCTGCCTTTATTTCCCTTTGATTAAACATAACCCTTACGGTGACTCTGATGGGGCTGGTGCTCATCGTTAGGCCTACTTGCGCCTTCGTCCGTGCCCTTCAAATGAACATGAACGCGTCGATACCACCCCTTACCTTGATAGAGTGAGCGATACAGAGGTGGTCATGAATCCTCCCGAGGTAATGATCCATGATACTTCTAAGGAGATATGGTCCACTCACATCTAACTCCCACTAAGCACTCTAATGCATACAAAACCCGGAATCGGGCTCCTGAACACTACCAATTCACGCATGTCTTCGGCCACGATGCCACGCAACACGATGTCTTCCAGGAGACAGCACTGCCGCTTGTTCGCGGTGTGCTTAATGGCGAGAATGCCCTCCTCTTTGCTTACGGAGTCACGAATTCCGGCAAGACATACACAATCCAAGGGACTCATGAAGAGAGCGGGCTCCTTCCTAGAATCTTGGGTGCAGTGTTTCAGAGCTTGAAGGGGGTGCAGGGAGACTCTAGAATACGGCCTGTTCGATATAGCGATGTGGAGTTGGTGGAAGAGCACTGTTCAAATGAGGGAGACATGGGTAGGATTAGCGATGGAGCTGGCAATGTAAATTTTCTTCCTTTCCTCCTCCTCCTCCTCCTTCTCCTACACGCCGGAAAGGGGGGTGGATAAGCTGCGTGACACTTACTCTGTCTTATGTTGACCGTTTTTGAATTTTAGTTGCTCCGCGACAGTCTCTCGAGTGTATTATTTAACGCTAAACTACCCGATATTCCAGAAGTAGGAGGTATGGCTTTATAATTTAAAACCGAGCTCACGTTTGAAGCTTGACAACTCACCCGACTCGCTGCTTTTCTCTCTCTCTTTCCTCTGGAATTTTAGTGGAGATCGATCGACGCTGCGAATATTCGGTGTGGGTATCCTACATGGAAATATACACTGAAAACATCTACGACCTCCTGGGGAATCCTCTGGCGCGGGTGGGGGATGGCCTGAAGCGTAGGGCCCTTTCCCTGAAAAATGACGCCAAGACCAACAACAAATACGTCCACGGCCTTCAGGAAGTCCGAGTGCGAACCTTGGCTGAGGCCTATGCCATCCTACGCAAGGGGCAGAGCAACCGTGCGGTATTCTCGACCATGGTGAACCAGACCTCCAGTCGAAGCCACGGCATCTTCACGGTGAAGATAGTACGGCTCCCAAGGGGGAGAGGGGAGGAGGTGGAGAACGCGGTGGTGAGCCGACTATCGGTGGTTGATTTGGCCGGGCTGGAGCGGGCCAAGATCGCCCATACAACGGGGCAGCGCTTGAAAGAAGCGGGCGACATCAACAAGGGATTGATGGTGCTCGGGCAATGCATCGAGTTGCTGCGGGCCAACCAGCAACTTCCCGAGGGAAAAAAGGTAAGCCCTCACTGTCGTTGATGGACTCCAAACATTCTTTCGACATACTAAGACCCACTACCGCACTAGCCGCTCTTGATCCCATTCCGACATAGCAAGCTGACCGAGATGTTCAAAGGCTCGTTCACCGGCGATGGCAATGCGGTAGGAAGCAGCTCTCTTCTCTTATGTTGTTGCTGCCAATCCGTTGTTCTTTCGGAAAAGCTTATCGACTCTATTCTTTACTGATGTCCCCTTGTAGGTCATGATCGTATGCGTCAACCCATTCGACACTGGGTTCGACGAGAATACCCGCGTGATGCGCTTTGCTTCTGTCGCCAAAAACGTCACAACCTCGAGGCGAACGCTATCACATCCGACATCACAGGCCAATCCGAATGGTAAGCTGTCCAACGGATCCTCAGGTAATCCTTTGAAATAGGTGGACTGACTGGAGCCGCTCAAATGCTAATGTGATTTCTGGCTTGAACAGTCACTTTGATTGACGATGAGGAAGAAGATGACTACGAGTGTGACCCAATGGTGGACAACTTGCTGATCCAGCTCGAGGAGCTGCGTGAAAAGGTCTTTTTTGATTTTTTTTTACGCCAAATTACATTTATATTTACTGATATCCCTTATAATTATTTTTTTTGTGTGTGGGGGGGGGGATGCTATAGTATATAGAGGCGGAATGTCGATGTGCTACTATTGAGAACGATATACGCGAGGAGGTGTATCAGGAGATGGCAGATAAAATCCAGGAGATGGAGCAAATGTACGAGATGCGGATCCACCTCGAAGTAAGGATGGTTTTTTTAGTGTGCACTAGCCCCTGGAACATCCAAACTTATCCCATTCCCAATAGCGAAACTGGAACGAGGAAAAAACCGACAGAAAACTCGACATCTTCCTCAGCCAAAGGCAGAGCCAGGAAGATGGGGAGCCGCGAGAACCCGAGGAAGAGGCGGAGACGGCCCCGCAGCTGCGGGAAAAACTGAAAGGGCTGGAGAGGGAGAAGAAAGAGATCAGGCGGATCCTCATTCAGACGAAGCGGGATTTGGATAAAGAACGAAAACTGAGAGAAGAGCTGAATGAACAGGTGAAGTCTGGAATTGATTTGGAAGCGGCCCTGAAAACTTTTGTTTTAATCTGGATCTATGCCATTTTCTTGGATGCAGTTGGAATGGCTAGCAAGGGAGTTGGCGGATGAGCGCGCCATGCTCGAACACCTTAAGCGGGAGAATGCCCTCCATATGACGCGCATGGAACACAAGCTGGCGGCCGCACAAACCGACCTTCAGACCTCGCTTGAGCGCGAACGGGAGCTGGAGGAGCAAAACGAGGAACTCACTGCTCGTGTCCAGAAACTAGAGTTGGCGCTGCAGGGGGGCGCCGCCAATCCAAAACGAGCGGCGGCAAGAAAGGCGCCAAAGCGAGCGTCGAACAGCGTCAAAGCCTCCGACGAAAACGCGGAAGGACCTAGGCGGCCGCTGACTCGGGTGTCGGAGGGCGTGGAGATGAACTGGAGTTTGCCGCTAAGAGAAGATCGCAATAGCCCGAATGTACGCAAGGTGAGCCGCAAGCCATCCTCATGCTACTGCATTTAAGGGTGGGGTTGGATGCTTACTGTGTTGAAACTCCTTTCAAAATAGCCGGAGCCCCTGTTAGAAAAGGACCTCAAGTCCCCAGGCATCGCACATGCTCAGAAACGGTCCAGCACCACCCGAGAGAAAGAGGGCGAGAGGGAAGTGGTTGTGGATGAGAACGGGGTTTCCCATCCCCCCAAGAGCACTAAGAAGCGGAAGCTGAGGACCAAACCGGCGGTGGTTGAGGAGGAGATAGACGCCACGATCGATCCATCACCAGGGGGCGGAATGATGACACGAAGACGAAGCCGAATGTCATAGTGCGATAGGGTCTAGAGGTTTTTCCAATACTCATTCTAATTCTCATACCAATGTTTCATATCCGCGCCCCTCCTGTTTAGCCATTTCCTCCGCGTTCCTTTTTTTCGTGTAGTTTATTGTTATTATTACTCCCATATCCAATGCATTCGTCCGATATCAATATATATATGGCAAATATAGAGAGAGAGCTGCATCCTCATAGGCTGTTTTCGTTCATTTCATATTTCTTTCAAGAGAAGAGAGGGTAGGAGAAAAAGAAATCTATTGCTCGCCTCCTTCACACATAGGAGAGAGAGGGAGGAGAAAATAAAAATAATAGTAGAAAGAGAGAGAGGAGAAAGGAGAAAATAAAAATAAAGAGAACAAGGCCAAAGCGATCCATTTTAGGTTTTCCAAGGAGAGAAAAAACAATATTACATCTTCTCCAGCTCATCGGCGCGGGAGATCATCTATTTCTTCTCCTGGGACTCGAGGTAGGCCACCGCCTTCTCCAGATCGAATCCCGGGTCCTCTGGGTTCGTTATGATGCCACCCGCGGCGCGGCCCGCTTCCTCAGCCTTTCGTCGCGCATACTCGGCACGTCCCTTCTCAATCAGCTCTTGTTTGTGTTGCCACTCGCGTTCGATGCGATGACGCTCCTCAGCGCGAGTTAGCGATGATCGGTGGTATGCACCATACACGATGCCGAGACCGAGAGCAGACCAGCGTGCTACCTGGATAATGAGCGGGAAGGAGGAAAGGGAGAGCATGATTAATCGAAGATAAGGAGATCATAACACTAAATATTTTTCCCGATGGCTTCGGGGATAAAAAAAATGATCCACTCCATCTCGATGGGGGAGGAGCAATCGACACTAACGAACTTACGTTGACAAGAGGCGAGACCATCTTTCAGTGCGGTGTGTTTATTGTTTCTCTTTGAGCAAAATGCGATCTAGGTCAGAACCTCGAAGCAAACAAGAAAACATGGATAAGAACCGATCTGAGGCGCAGATGGATGATAGCCGAGTGGGATAGGCACGGGATATCCAGAGAATTTCAAAAAGGGGCCTTTCCGGGTGGATTTCAATGGGGACTGGCTTTTGGGATTGCCTGCCCTGGCATTCTGCAGCCCCTCTCTCGCCTATTTCCAAAATCAGCCCTATTTCTCCCACTGCTGGGCACTCGAATGCGGAGTAATTCGGGCTTGACCGTAGACACGGTTGAGCCTGTTTGTCATCCGAGCCGGCGCCAATCGTGGCGAGTGAGCCCTAGTTTGTCTATGGCTTCCAAACAAGGGCTTGGCCGGCTAGATCCAAGAGATTAAGGGCGATTCAGAATATGCTCGAACCTTAACCTTTTGCATAAACCATAATGAGGGCCTTAATGTTTATCCTTTGCATCTCGCTTGCTCTGGCGACGGCAGCTCGCTCCTCCAAGTGCGGCCTACCTCGGCTGCTGCCACGCCTCTGGGCAGGCGAGTGGCGGGAGAGCGCCCTACAATGACAAGGAAAGCCATGGCGAGCGTGGGGACAGACAAGCAAGAGAAGTGGGAGAGGAAGAGGATTAAGATTGTCGGCAAAAAGGAAGAGGGAGGAAAAACAGATTAGCCTTGGAGGCCTAGGATCCATTGAAGGAGCCTGTGGGAGAGAGAGAGAATGGGAAGCTCAGTGGATGACCGCAAGGGTGTCGGCGACGTATCGACCGGCCACACGGGTTCTCCTACACGGGGGAAGAGAGCGCCTCTAGCCCCAATACGGAGTGCAGTGTGGCGCGGCGGAACAGGGGTTACGATGGAAGGGCGGAAGAGGATGGCTGCGGTGGTTGGCGACCCCTGGATCGCCGGAGAGATGCCGCGAGGGGGGATCGCGTAAGGAAACGCAGACGACAGGCGGTGACGAAAGCGCGCGCACTCACCCCCTCGCTATTATTAGTCATGGAGCATTTCTAATGGAAGGTTTATTTGTCAATTTTGGTGCGTCCTCCTTCCTCTTAACACGAACGGAAAAACCTTGGAAAATCAGAGTTCTTCGGCTGCCCGGACCACCGTATGCCGACTTGCCTTTTCGGCAGGCGAACCAATCCGCGGGCGGCAAGCCAGAGGTTTATTTCTAATTTCCTAGGCGTTTCAGATTATAAAAAGATATAACCTTTTTTTTGCCATGTCAAGGAACACTTCTCTCGCTGATTCACCGCACCTCACCCTCTCTCTCGCTCTTCTCTCCCCATTTCTCATCTCCTCTTCCACGCCGCTCTTCACTTGTTCTGCCGAGATCTCTCCAGTGAATGACGCTCCAGCCCTCAAGCTCCACCCCGCTATTCCCAACGGCGTTCGGCCAAGATCTCTTGGGCAACGCTCACCCCACAAGGCCAAGACGCCAACAGGTCAAGAATGCATGCAGTGAGTTTTGATTGCATCCCCATTTGCTTTGCTCTAGAATGCATGTCGCTAACTGATCCTTGATTGCATTTAGCCAATTGCCAGAAGGCCTGCAAGAAATGCGATGATGTTCGACCGTGTGCGCGTTGCGCGCGTCTTGGCATCGAGGACTCCTGTGTCAACTCGGTGCGCAAGGAGCGTCGCCGCGGGATCAAGCGTGGCCCGTACAAGCGGCGAAAGGGCAAGGAATCCGATTCCGCGTCTTCCACTCCCAGCATCTCTCCGCTGGTTGCCCATGCCGCATCTCCCTCCATTGCCAACTCGGTCCCCAATCTCTCGGAGCCGCCATCCAGCTTCGCATATACACCCGATAAAGCCTATCTGCTCACGGACTGGCCCACCGGGACCTCTTTCGACCCTTCTGAATTCTTGCCTTCAGCAATGTCCAGCATTGCGAGCCTCCCGAGCATAGTCGCCCAGCCCGCGGGGGAGGCCAACGGATTGCCACAAGTGATGAACACCGCACCTCCTCATTTCCAAGTGCATCCCCCAGAGGTGTGGCCCACCAGTGCGAAGTCCTATCCGGTGAGCCTAGCCCCTGCGGTCCAGTTGCAGCCGCACGACGGCCTAGCAGGCTCAGCCTATCTCTTCACGAGCCACCCTCCCTCGCTGCCCTTTACATCATGTTATCCTGGTGACAGGGCAGACCACCGGCAAGTTCAGCTCCTGCCGTTGGTCGAGACCGGTTCGCACCAGTTCATCACCCCGGCGCACTCCCCCCTTAACCAGCCCATCCTGCCGCACTTTCCCGCCATCGCCTCCTCTCCTCAGCCCAATGAGACAGAACATCGCCATCCAGCTGGGAGGCGCATAGCGCCAGTCGTGTACTCCACGCCTGTCTCTCCCATTCACCCACGCGCCTCTCCGGCCATAAACCGAGGCCAGCATAGCTCGTCCCCCCTGACGACGGTGAGCGATGGCGGCGACGTCAGCATTCGCGGCCCTCCGCACGGATCGGGCATGGGCAGAGGCGAGGACGCCCAGTCTCTGCCCCACTTATCAAAGTATCCTCCCCACACGTTTGCCCATGTCCCGACACCCCACCCGATGCTTTTGCCCGCGGGATCGCAGACGCAACTATTGCAGACCCTGGACGACAGCTCCTTGGACAAGTTCCAGACCTATACAATGGACCTTGCCTGGTTGACTGGCCAGGGCGGCCACGGAAGCTACCCCCATCTAGGATAGGCATGGCTCCTCCACCCACACTGAACATATACACCAATCCATCCATATATTCATAGATACCTTGTTTTTACTGCTATATCTCGCCTCATTCTGTTCGCTTCTATTTTCTGTGCATTCGCCATCTCAAGAAAGTTTGCCATTTCTCCGCACTATTTTATTCACTTCTCTTTCTCTCCAGTGCCATCTATTTAATTCGGCCCCATTCTTCTGATTTTTATTCTATGGTATTCTGTGCTACCCCCAAACCTTTTCATAGACCACTTTTTTTTCCACTCCATCCCCCACCCCCATTTAATATGTACTCTTTCTAGCTGTTGTTTGACAAAAGGATCCCATAGTTGTTGCATCTTCCCCACCCCCTCTAATGACCCTGTTTCCTGTAAATAAACGTAGACGTGAATGGAGTTCGGCCGCCTTCCTCCCCCCCCCCCTGAAGAACGTGTTGGATGCAAGGCATTCACTAGAGCCAAAACATAAACAAAAAGCCGCCATCCTCATAACCAGAAAATAATCCTAGCCAAGAACAACCCCTTGGCATGGGCCCTTGGAAATGGCCGCGGCATCGATATGCGCTTATTTAGACTTGCATGGCGAGGAAGAGGGTGACACGAAACCGGAAAGAGGAAAGATAGGGGCGGACTGCGGATGACAAGCCATACTTGATGTATGCAGAGCCACGTCATTCCTCGAGATTCGATGGACTCGCCCCCAGGGCTGCACCTGCAAGCAGGGTCGTATCATTGTGCAGTGGAAAGAGCCGGCATTGGGTAGGGAGAGGTGCTTTATCTCGCTCCCCTCATTCTTGCTCCAGTTCCAGCCGATGACAGGAAGACCTAGGGCGGGCAGGGAGAGTTCGGTGGATGGGTATCCCATTAGGAACTAGAAAAAAGCGGCCTTTTTGAGCCTGTGATGCCCATGATCCAAGTGCACTCTGCCTCCATTATGATGGAACAATCTACGGAATTTATTCAGCAAAAGATAAAAAAAAATAGGGGCAAAGCTAATAGAGTGAACACAAGGAAACAGGAAAAAGGGTTCAAAATGCAAAATATGGTTCATTGGGAAAAGGGGTTGGGGGGAGAATGAAGCGGGGGAGAGACGTTAAGAAAAGTGTCAAAATAATAGAGAATCCTCGAAAATAATAATAATATAATAGCCATCCTAAAGAAATAAAAATCCGATGGTAGAAGGGATGTATTAATGGAAAACTAAAAATAAGTGGAAGGGATGCTTTTGGGTCGCGCTAATGGTATGGCACACTTAGGTAGTCGTCCTCCTCGTACAGCGTCGGGTACGCATAGTGGTCCGAGGGCACGGGGAATGAGCAGGGGGAGCACGAGTAGTAGCCGTCATCGTCCTCCTCGCTCATGTCGCTCTTCGCGTGGTAGTAGGAGAAGGTCAGCGCGCGCTGCTGCATCGCCGTCAGCTCGGTGCCAGCAAATTCGCTCTCCACGGCCTTGAGGAAGGGGTGGTTCAGGGCGGCGGTGCACGCGATACGGTCCGCGGGGTCTTCGACCAGCATGCACAGCAGGAGATCGACGGCCTGGTAGACTATATCCGGATAGAACCCCCCCAGGGAGTCGCGGATCTGCTTGAAATGCAGAAGGTGGGCCACCACGGAGCGATGAATGTCGTGGCGCGCGTACTTGCACCCAAGGCTGTAGAGCTGGCAATCGGGCACATGCGGCTCGAGCATTTGGCCGAAAAGAATACCCGCCGACCAGATGTCCACCTTAGCATCATGCGCTTTGCCCGCAATCAGCTCAGGGGCAAGGTATCCCGGCGTGCCCCGCACAGGTAGCATCTCGCCATCGCTGAGCTTGCTGGCAAGCCCAAAGTCGATCAGCACTGCGTCTCCATGTTCGTCCAGCATGACATTGCCGGGAGTCACATCCAGATGCACTACCCCCATGGCGTGTATTCCCTCCAATCCACGCAGTATACCTCGCATGATTTTGGCCACATTCTTTAGGTCTTGGTGATTGACGTCAAGGGATGCAAGCTTGGGAAGGACCAGCACCGATTGACCTTGGGGGTCCGTGAATGAGTCGACGGGATGAACCACATGGGGCTGGGCCGAGAGAGAGGCGAGGGTTTGGATCTCGCGATCGGCAAGCGTCTTGTTTGGGATGGTCTTGAACGCAAAGGGTGCCGAGTCAGAGAGACGGGTTCCGAAATGGACAGATGACAGATCACTCTACGTAAGTGAAAAAAAAGGATAAGTATCAACCATAAATATAAATAAAATCAAATCCGAGTCTAGAGGAGAGAACGATTTACCTTGCATACGGTTGCCGCCTCGACTAAGTAGGAGTCTTTTTCGGAGGACAAACACTGCTTACTTAAGGGTGGTTCGAGATCCATGGCGCTGGTTGTTAAAGAAATTCGTCCGCGAAAATACTACTACTACTACTACTGCTACTACAATAGCTACTGCTACAGCTACTACTACTCAAGCTGGAATAGCGTTTGGAGATAAGAGTAACGATGACAGTGGAAGTGGTGATGTGTGTTGAAAGTGAGCTCTCGTTGCAGTACATTAAATATCCTCAGCCCGGCGATGAATGACTTTCAGTGTCGACGAAGATTAGACAATAGAAGCGACAATGGCAGGAGATAAAAGGTTCTATAGCGAACAGGAGTAGACACGGGGAGAATAAAGAGCCGAGGAATGATGGCGACAGAAAACAGGGGGAGAGGAGGTGATGAGGCTAGTCAATGGCACAATGAAACAGAAACTGGTTGGAAAAGAAAAGAGAGAAAGGGCCAAGGTTCCAATAAAAATAAAAAATCAACGAGTTCTTACCATATATGGTGCGTTCTATCTAATGCGCTATTTGTGATAGAAATTGGACCCGAATCGTCGCTATCGATAAGGACGGCGGGGGCTTGGGCCCAATGATTAAATCCCTCCCATCCCCGAATCTGATTGCTTCCAGAAGCTTTTGAAACTTCACCGCTCAAATAGGCACCGTGGCTCGTAGATTGAGTTGTGAAATTGCTCCTAACCTTGCACTACGCCCCCCCCCCCCCCCGTGAGCAATCTCATTTCAAGCTTCTCTTTGGCTGGCCCAGCGGCCCGTGGGTCCAGGCAGAGGCTATCTTCCTAATAATTAAGCCATGTGGGTCTCTGTCCAGCGAACCACGCTCCTCCTCATATGGCTCCGGGCCAAGAAAATCAAAGACCAGATGAAATTAAATGAGCTGACTGAAAACCGTGATAGCTGGCCCTGCCCGCATCATATTGCTTGTCTCATCCTCATTTTTGGCCCTTGGGCTGGGCATGACCTTTCCTTGAGCAACCGTAGTAACAACGTTTAGCTTTGGGAGGAACAAGATTTCCCAAAAATAGCTCATCAACCCCACTTGAGCTGTTTTTTTTTTATTTAAATCGAATAAGCCCTCATCGTACATTCCATTCACAAAAGTAAGATTCATAACAACGTCATCCCAAGCGGCTTTCCAACCGGCGCCCGATTTGGGCAGAGTTCAGATGCGATCTTTGCTTTTTGCATTAGATGCGCAGGGTAGTGGACTCTGTAGCCTCCTTGCTTCACTTTATTTTGCTTTGCCATATTTTACTTAGTGCGAAGTGTTTATTAGCGTTAAGAGGGGCGCCGGCAGTAATATTAAAAAGTAACCATAAGACTGGCACATGAAATAGGAAAGGGGGATATGACGTATTCAATGGAAGAGGGAGAGTTTTAACTCGAATTCCCGGCAGAGAGTAGCCACCCGCCTAAGCCGCGCCATGATATTTTCAAGCGTGGGGACCTGCGTATGCACCACCACTTCGTCTAGCACGGTTACGCTCTTGTCGCGGTATTTGCTGTTGAGACAGCGGGGGATTAGCGGCTGCCGTCGGTGTGAGTGGGAACAGAGAACACTTACTGCACTTTCGAGGCCATTTTCGACGTGCCACCCAAGAAACCATATCGCTGCTGCGGCGGTTGGGCATGGTACTCCAGCACACATGCCATCACTATTAGGTACACGTCATGCACGTAAAACTCTATGACAAGCTCTTCTGGTAGCTCCGGCGAAAAGTGCTAAAGGGACAAGGGAGAAGGGGGAGAGATGTAAGGAAAGAATCGCTTAGGGGGGGGGAGCCACAGGAATGGGGCCTGATTACCCTTGGATCACAAAGCTTGTTTGGAAAGGTCCTACCCTCCGAGATGTGTCGAAGTGAATGGATCGCTCGCTCAGTGTGGTCAGACAGCAACGACAGCCTCTACAGGTATAATATCATGGTCAGTAAAAACGCGAAAAAAGTACCCTGAAACCACGTAAAAGCCAAACACCTTTCGCGCAGCTAGGAGCGTATTTGGCACGGCAGAATGCTTGAGATCGGCCATTGCTAATTCTACAAAATTATGAGCATCCTGCATTTGCTCAAGAAAGTAGGGTTTAGAGGAGGCAATGGCGGTACGAAAGAGCTGGCCACGGTGGTAGCTGGGGAGCTTTATTTGTAAATCCTATGGAAAAAAAGAAAATAATGTAATGCGATGTTGGTATACTTGAGGAAGTATGGCAAGCAATGAAAATAGACTCTGACCCCTTTGACGATTTGACAATCGCTCATGGTCACATATCCTTTAAGTGCATCGCAGCTAAAATAAAGGGAGAAAGTGGAGAGGGATAAACAAACGCACGAAATAATTACAATAGTTGGGGAAGACTGTACTTGGTGGATGATAAAGCAAAAATGCCTGCAGAGAATTGAGATGCATTGTAAAACATTTGCTAATTGAATTTTAGGGATCGAAAAATAATCAAGTTTGCGGATTGTTTACCTTGGTCAGCAGCATTAGATAGCTCTAAGCATTCCTAACAGATTTGTATAATTCAGTTGAATGATCTTCAATAAGCACAAGCGCATCAGGTGTTTACGCTTAAGAGCTGGCCTGCCTCTTTAATAACCTGTGGCAGCTGAGATTCGAGGAGCCAGGTCAATTCGGCTTTCTAATAAGAGCCATCCAATATAAGCATAACAGGTCAAAGTATGGAGAATCGTCCATTGTACCAGAGTCTGCTCCTCCTTATCACGGATCTCCTGCTCATCTTCAAACAGCATCTCGAAACTTTGGAGTGGCAAATAACTTACTATCTGAAGGCTGGGTGTTCCATTGGCTTGTGCTCTGTCTTTCTACGTGACTTGGTTAATAAAAATGGATAACAAAATCAGCAGGTAGGGATATGGGGCAACACAAATCATTGCCAGCGAGAGAAGTAGCTTTCTCCGTAATCAACTGCTTTCGGTCAAAGCCAGCCAGGATATATTCTCTATCACGTTTACCACCCTTGGTATTCTTCGGACAAGTATATACAAGGAAACCTCAACGCGAGTCAATGAAGACAAGAAAAAACTCGGAAAAATGGGCCGATAGAGCTCGAATGACCATAGTATGTGGAAATCGTTCGTGGGATATACTCAACGTAGATGAGGAGAGAAGGCAAGCTGACTAACTAAAGGAGATAGACAGAGCAGAGGTGAGAAGAAAGATAGAGCCATTGCTTCTTGATATATGAGAATGAATAGATTCGTCCTGAAAGCCACATTTAAATCGAAAATACATGCCTTGCTTGCACCTAACTTTTCCCCAATACAGTTGCAAAAAGTCTAAATGGGACTTGATCATTTGAAGTTGGGCAGTATCTTATCAGAGTCCAAATAAGAGTAGCTTCGGTCGCATCCATCTTTGAAAAGGAATATATTATTGAAATTGCAAATAAACAGAAGAAGAAATAAAAAAAGAAGCATTAACAAAAAAAGGAGTAGATAAATATAAATGAACATAAAAGCAGCGTCCTAGCGGCTGGAATAAACATGAGGTTTTCAGTGGAGTGCTCACTCCCGCATACTATTTTCCTTCACTCCATTGATATCCTTTTCTCTTCGACTTTCTTCTTGGTTGCCGCCCCCTTCTTCGCCACTGTTGCCATTCTCCAGCTCATTTCCATTTCTCTCGACCTCATTCTCCATCGCCACATCTTTGTCCTCCTCATCCTCGTGTTCCAACATTTCGCGTGCTCTTCTCATTGCGTCGCGCATATTATAATGTTGACTGCGCATCTCCTTAAATTTTCGATGGCGTTCCTTGGCTTTAGAATTACTTACAATCATTATTTCAGCGTCCAAAAAAAAGAGAATAATGATACTTGCTTTCCTCATCTTCCTCATCGTTCTCATCCCATTCGTCATCAACCTGCAAATGGGGATGCTTGTCACGTGGGCTTGAAGCGAGAGAGGAACCGGGTGAGCTGGATCGTCGCTCAGGTGAAGCTCTATCTTCCCCCAGACTGAATGACGGAATATCTAAACCTGCAACGAAAAATGAAATACCCAGTGAGTGGAGGAGTCATGGACCAGTGGGAAGAGTGCGTAATAGTTACCGCTTAAATCAGTAATGACCTCGTCTGTTTCTGGGTTGTACCGAATATAAGGGGTCTTTGGTTCGTTTATTTTCATGGTGGACCCTCGCTGAGCTTCGGTTATCATGATGTTGTCTTCATCCCATTTTAATCTTGATGCAATGGATGCACGTCAAACAATGAGGCTTGTAAGGCGAGAGTTTTTGGAAATGCCCTTAGCTTACCTTTGTGATTTATCCTCATCGGTGCTCACCGAGGGCCTTTTTAATATTCCTTTGGGCTTATGATTTTCTGATCTCTTGCTGGGTGTCATGTTGAGAGGGTGTATAGGGATCAAACGGACCAAGCGGGAGGACTTTCAAAATAGACAGGTCGCCACAAAAGAGAGGTTGTGGGCGCAGCAAGACTATTAAATTTTATTTCAAGTCAAATGGAAAAAAAACAAGGTAACGCGTCATCATGCATATTCTATTCTACTTTGTCGGTTGGATCCTCTTCGTGCCGTGAGGATCGATAGTCATACCGATCTCGACATTGGAGATTAGTCCTGGTTCCCACCATCTGTGCGACAAGCTGCCACCGGCGACCAAACTTGTCGACGGCTTGATCCAAGAGCGCGTCTTCCTCCTCTGTCCAGTATCCGCTTCGCACTCCAAGCGTCTGCTTGCGGTTGTAGGTGCCATGCTCAAGGACTCCATTTTTCAAATCCCGTCTAAATCGTTGTTTGCACCGATGCGATGTCCGACCCTCCATTTGGTTGGAAATCTCTGCCCATCGCGGACCCAGCTTGCGATAGAGCTCCAGAAGTTTACGATCCTCTTCAGGCGTCCAAGGGCCAAGTTTAATGCCGGGTTTAGAGGTGGTGATCCAGCTGATTAGAAGAAATAGGCGTGGGTGAGTTATTTCAAGACCCGGCCCTTTAACAAAAGCTATCCTACCGATCACGGCACTGTTTCTCCCCGCGTCCAACATGCTTTGCTATCTTTTGCCAGCTTGAGCCATACCGCTCGTAGGCCCCATGCAGCTTCGCATCCTCCTCCGGTGTCCATTTTCCAATCTTCAAATCCACATCAAAATTATCCCTCCACCTAGTTTCGAATATTGGATGGTGATTTCGCTTCTCCGGGGAAATTCTATGACGTGTCTTACCTGTGTCTACACTGATTTGGGGACCGCCCGACCATATCGGCTATGGCCAGCCAGTCATCTTTGTGCTTTTCCACCGCTTCCTGAAGCTTTTCATCTTCCTCGGGCTCCCAGCGTCCCTTACGCACACTATCCGAGGTCAAGTAATTCCATCTTGTATTAGGGTAAAGAAAAAGGCAAAGTTGAGTCTGCTGTACAGTAAATGGGATGCGGGGAGAAGAGTGGAGAGGATTGGAGAAGTAGGGAAAAGGCGGGAGAAAACAAAGAGGGATGAAATACCTTGCTTTGCAGCTTGTCGATTTTCGATTGATTGCCGATGCCACCGCGTACCAGTCCACCTCACTATCCTCATATTCTCTTACCAGCGCCAGCAACCGAGTGTCATCTTCTAGTGCCCATGCCCCGCGAACAACCCCAGGCTTTAAATGGTCAAACCATCTGCATATATGTTTGTGTTTAGTACATCTATATCCTATAGATCCATCTGCCACCCCATGTCATGCATTATACCTCTGTTTACAATCGTCGGCCTTTGCCCCCACCTTTTCGCCCACCGCTTCCCAATCTCCTTCCCCAAGCAACTTGACGGCTTGCGTCAGATCCCGATCGAGGATGGCATTCCAAAAGCTTTTGGTTTCAAAATAGTACCGATACACCGCCTTCAGCTGAACCTCGGTTTTTCCGGGAAAAAAGTTAGATAGAAACTCAAAATCGCCCCCCCCGTGTTCCCGGACCAACTTGACGAACCGCCTTCGTTCCTCCATGTTCCAGCTCTCTAGTTCGAGGTGGATTCCCGTTCTAGTTGTGGCGCCTTTCTTCTTGAGATGCCGGTTTCGCAGCATGTAATATCGTTCACGCACATCCCACACGTGTCGGTTTGGCAAGCAAGAAGTAATGGCCGCCCAGCGTTCCGTGCCGAACTGCTTAACTGCTTGGAGAAGAAGCCAGTCGTCATGCATGGTCCATTCGGGGCGATTGAGCCGCTCCCATCGACGGCGACAAGCGGCAGGATTCCGATTTAAGAGCGCGGATGAGATCCGCGTCCAGTCTGGCCCATGCTGTGCGTATAGATCGAGCAGAAGCTTATCATCCTGGTTGGTCCAAAACCGAGAGGTGTGCCATTTGAGCAGGGTTTTGGCCGGTTTTGAGACATCCAAAGATTCAGAGGTTGTAGGAATCATCGAGGAAGCAGGGGAGGAGACTAGATTGGCATCGGTTTGGACGGGGCAGCTAGCTCGGAGCACTCCAAATTCGCGGCGAAGAGAAGGGGGAGCAAGACATGATCGCCCAAGTTTATCGCAAGCACGCCGGCGGCAAGTTACAAAATTGCTGAGCAATGATTCTAGTGTGAAGATACCACGCATTAACTCTGGTATAGAGACGGCCTACGCTCCAAGCACTTTATTAATGTCTCGATCATCGATGGGAGAGTGTACGCGGAAAGGAAATAGTGCTGTTTTCTCTACCCTCTGAGTGGCTTGTAACCGGCAGTCACACACCTCGATCTCGGGTTGATAACCTATTTCAGAAAATTATGATCCGGCGCGTCACCTCTTGACTCTTGACGCGTTCTGTTCGCCAACGTCTCATGCAGCAGCAACGTCGTCAAGTGGCATTCCTACACGTCCTTGACAAGGAGACTGGGGATCCAGTTTACCGTTTCACAATCTACGAAGGCACCACGCAGATTGGATTTCATCCTACCAGCGATGTGCCACTCCGATACGCGGGTGTGGCCGCCGAGCACGCAAAGATAGGTAGGGGATAGGATTCTTGAACTGGTGCTATTCAAGGTCAATCGTGGCGGAATACCCACTTGCATGACTCTTTTCTGTAGAGATCGAGGGTGGCCTTCATTTCCTCGAGAATTTGCGAGAGGAGAAAATAACCAAGATCGATGATTTCACACTGAAGAGAACAGGACATTCATACCAGATATCTAACAATCAGGTAATGAGCAAACTGCAATGGATTAGACTTGATTCAATTTTCATTATTAGGCCCCCTGAACATTAACTAGATATTGACCTTTGGCGAAGTGAGATGCTTATATGAAATAACCGATGGGTCAAATTCTACGCATGTAAGGATCCATTCTTCAATGTTTATTGGGTGAAGAGGGTTGATCCCACAAGTGGCGAGCTACCTTGTTAATCTCTTCGTATTCTGGATCTTTTTTATATTCTCCAGACCTCTCCTGAATTTCGCGATTTCAGCATGACCAAATTCATCAACCCTCTGTTGACCGAAATCACGCCACCCACTCAACTCATGCTTTCCCCAACACAGCCTATTTCACTTACAGCCCTTGCAGCTACCCAGGCTACGGCCTACAGCAATGTTGGCACACCCGGTCGCTCTTTGGTGGTTCGGGCGGAGACTCCCGGAGGTATTGGCATGGCAACCCCAGCAAGAGAAAGAGCAGAGGGGAGGCCACTCTCTCCATTGACCTCGACCACTTCACCGGTATTACCTCCGGAGCATAGCACGGTGCGTGACGATATACGAAGCTCCCCACCCAGACCGACGCAGATATACGCCAACTTGTTCAAGAGCTCATCGCCCAAGTCGTCTCCATCATCACCGCAGCCTGCAAGCCTTAGGACGGAACGAATCAAGTACTACGAAAGGATTCGTGGTGCAGGAATTGAAGAGGAGAGTGATGGAGAATTAATTCATGAGACACCAGAAGTATTAACGGCGCAAATGCATGCCACGCAACCTACACAACCCATGGTGGCTGCTAAGCATGAAAAGGGGGAGGGGAGGGAGGGAGAGGGAGAGCAAGAGGAAGAGGAAGACGGGCGAGAAAGGGAGATGGAGCGGATGTATCACTCTCCCGGTGGTCTCTCGGATATGGGGAGGGCCGAGGATCTTGACCGAAGACACGTGCTGGTTCCCGGGACCGAGAAAATACTGCGTCATGTCATGCGTTCTCCCCATGGAGCGCACGAGAGTAGATACCCGCAGAGTCCCTTAGGGGCGCTGAGAGCGGCGAAAGCATCCATGGTTTCTCTGGGCGGAGGCAAGGAAGACGAAGAGGAGGAGGGATTAAAGGACGAGCGTGACGTGATCCACTTGGCGCTAACGACCACGCATTCGGCGGAGAAGCACGAGGCAATGGAGGATTTCGAGGGAGTTCCCGCGTCACCCCTTCCGGAGGGCGACGAGGACACAAAGGAAGCGTTCAAGACGGGCGAGGGCGAGGAGGAGACCATCAAAGGTACTCAGGTCCCGCGCTCTTCGGTCGGTTCCTCCCCAGAGCCTGAGGCTCGAAGCAGCAGGATCGGAAGCGTGGCGGCCAGTGTGTCTGGCGAGGAGAATATTGCATCCTCACAGACGCAGCAAGATGTGTCCCAGGAGCCCATCCGCCCCACAAGATTCACTAGGAGGCGACAGATTATGGACGATGATGACGATGACCGCGGGAGCGTTGGAGGATCGTCGAGAAATAGTCAACAGGACCCAGCCGCGGTGAAGGGGAGTTCACCGAAGCAAAGCCAACCCGAGCATGCCGTGGTGGAGGCCACGCGGATCGAGGATATCTTTATGGCGAGAGCGGAGCAGAGTGAAGAGAGGGAGATCGAGAAGAGCTTGGAGAAGGATGAGGGAAACAACGGCGATGCTCAAGGACAACCCAAGGAGATCGAGGGGCGAGGATTCAGGAGCAAACGTGTCGCAGCCCTGTTCTCGGTGAAGAGAGCGGACAGCGAGAGGAAACGCACACAGACCATTCGGAAGCAGCCGTTACGGCGAAGCAAGAGTTTAGTGCCTACTGAGAAGCCGAATGCGTCGTCGGAGCCCTCTACCCCCTCGAGATCCTTGAGGAAACCACAGGGCGCGGGGGAAAAGAAGGGGGCCCATGCCCATCGCCCTCCCGCCCTCTCAACGGCCTACCCCTCCACACGGCGAAAAACGGTCGCCCAGGCCAAGGCGGCCGGCCCGGCCTCTCAGCCGAAGGCAGGTGCGATAAAGGGGAATGAGCGAAGTAGTAGAAGAGCAGGCCAGTATGAGTATGTCGAAATAGTAAACGAGCCCACAACGCCCACCCGAAAATCGGCACGCACCCTCCGTTCCACCAGGGTGTCCTCCTTCCTCTCTGCTGCTAGCGACACGGCAGTTGCCCGATCCTCCGCCACTACGAGCAAGCAAGTGAGCTTTAGCTGCGATCTGGAGGAGGAGCTCTTCGGCGACAATAGCGATGACCTGCAAGATGTGGGGTCGCCTAGCCAGCGCTCCCAGGTATCTCAGTCGACCCTCGAGAGCTCTAGCCCGCCGCAGCCTGGCGACAGGCATGGGCTGACGGAAAGCCAGGCGAGCGAGCTGCAGGAGGGCGAAGTGTCGCAGACGTTAAGTGGGCGAAGCAGTGGTAAGCGCAAGCGGGAAAGAGCCTCCTCGCGGGCAGCAACAAGCTCGCTCCCGGGGACTCCTCGGATTAAACGGAGTGCGCGGCTGATCCGCGCCAAGGAGTCGCTCACCTCCCCACGCAGAACTCGTGCTCGTTCCACCACGCCTGCCCCTGCGCTCGAGGGGGATGCGCCGGTGGTGCTGTTTACTGGCATTGACGAGGGCGATATCCAGAAGCGACGACGCACGGTAGAGGATCTTGGTGGCTCGGTAACCCACCACTGGCAGGACTGCACCCACGTGGTCACCGACAAGGTTCGGAGAACGCTCAAATTTATTTGCGCGCTGGCGAACGGGAAGAAGTTTGTGTCGACGTCGTGGATTGATGCCTCACGGCGGCAGCGGCGGTTTGTGAGTGAGTATTTGCTGCCTGCTTGGGCCTTTGACGATGGAGAGGGGGAGTCATTTTCAGTTTAGCCTCATGTATTGGGCTGTACCTTGTAGGCGAGGAGGGCTACTTAATACGAGACACCGTGGCCGAGCGGAGATACGACTTCTCGTTGCGGGAATCGCTTGCCGTCACCTCGGACCCCACCAAACCGAAGCTCATGGCGGGGCTGCGCGCCTACCCGACGGCCAACATCGAGCCGTCGCAGGCCGAGATGCGCGAGATACTTAGTGCCGCGGGGGCCGAAGCGTTAGAGTTCTTGCCGTCGCAGCCCGCTCCCGAGTTGCTTATAGTAGGGGGAGAGCGGGATGCTGACCTCTGTAGGCGGCTCCAGGAGGAGGGCTACGAAGTGGTGGACAAGGAGTTTGTGTTGTCCGGAGTGCTGCGGCAGGAGCTGGATAGAGTCAAGTAAGTGGGTTTTTAAAGGGGGAGGGGGGGGGGGTGGCGATGTATTGACGTGTTTGCTTTACAGATACCGATATGGAGTTGTGACGAGCCCTCCCACCCAGCCCAGGTCGCCCTCGAAAAAGCGCCGGAGATGACCCGGTGTGACCCTCGGCTTTGGCAGCTTTTCGCGAGCAAGTCGCGCCAACCCCCTCATACCCCGGTTTGTTGTCTAGTGTTCGATTGTAAGCTAAAAATTGTAAATCATATACTACTCTGCTTTTTATTGCTTTTCTTTCTTTCCAATAAACGCCGCTTTCCTCTTTCCCCCTGTAAATACATAGATATAAAACAGACTGACTTTGTTTATGTGCAGCTATCCAAAAATAAATACAAACACATGGCAAACTACATACAGCTTTGAATGTTCAATTGGCAAGCATATTATTTCTCGTGTGCTATGTTCATTTACACTAAATATACAAGATGGAGTAGAAGGTGGGGGGACACCCGCAAAGGCTGGAGCGAAGGATGCCAGCCCATCACGAGCGGCGCGCCCGAGCAGCCGGTTTCGCGACGTGGAGATCCTTCAGCCGGCCCTCTGTCCGCTCCAGCTGCAGTCGCTCCACCATGGCCAGATGGGCCAAATCGCCATCGGTAAAGTCCGATTCGACATCGACAAACTCATCCATCGCCGCCTCCTTCTGCTGCTGCGTTTTGGGGGGTATTCGCTTAGGCTTTTTCTTCTTGACGGAGTCGCGCTGGATCTCGTAGGGCACGGTGAGGATGTCGAATGCGGCGGAGGTGGTAGCGTGGAGGTTGCGGGCCGCGATCAGGGGGCGAAGGGCGATGGGGCGAATGGATTTCGCAATGGCCAACGAGTTCATGGTTGCAGTTGGAAGGGTGAGTTTTCAGAAAGAACAAGGATAAGCCAAATCCAACAGTGGTGTGTGGACACTGGGCGTGTGGGAAAATAGAAGGTGGGGGGAGAAAATGAGTCTCACAACACGTCGATCGGATTTGTTAGGGCTCAAGGCTTTGTTCGGTGGCGCAGCAGGCCGCAAGGCCTTTGCCGGGACGGAATGCCACCCGATCGCGGCGGCTTATCCAAATTCTGCGCCAGGAATGTGATTCGCTTAGCGGGGAGCAGGCGAGGAAGGCCGAGGGCGGGGGGGGCGTTGGCGGGGGGAGGGGGGGGCGTGTGGGGGAAGCGAGCTGAAAAACGGATCTTCCTTTTTTTCATTCTGCAGCCCATGGAATAACTAAACTCGTCCTTTCCTGTACCCACATTCTATTTCGAATCGCTGAAGAGGAAAAATCGAAAATCTCTAGAGAAAGCCAAGAGGTGCTGCCAAGAAGTTTTGTGTTTCGATAGGGCAGAACTTTATTCCTTCAAGCGTAGATCGTTCCAGCAGAAGTGTTTCACCTAGCTTTCTTTTTTGCATTTTCCATTTTATCACTCTTTCTTCGCTTAGATTAGGCCTATCTGTTTTGCGGGCTCCCCCTTCTCTCTATCCCTTTTCCCAGCCCCCTCTCCCCCCTCTCTCATACTCTTTCTCACATCCAATCATGACATTATCCACACAGCATCTATCATCGTTTCAAGCCAACTTTCTCTCTCTTCCCCCCTGCGTCCTTGAGCTAGTTCTCCAGCATCCAACCCTCTCTCCTGCAGATCGTTGCGAGCTCGCCCGCACATGTCGTCTCCTCAACAACCTTACCAAACGTCTGCACTGCATTTTCCCCTTCTCACTGCCCCCTTCCTACGTCCAATCCCTCGCCGTACCCCCCCAAGATTCCCTTGCGCCCCTACCATTAATACAGCTCCGCGGTGATGTCAATGTCGCCATTGGATGGGAAGGACTAGAGTACACTGTAGTATTTTTCAATGAAAAGTGCATCACAAGGGTTGGACGGGTGACGGCGGAGGAGGGGCTGATGATCGAGACAGTCTTCACCCCGCTGACCGCCAGGGTCTTGATGTCTTGCTCTCGTTTCAAGGAGGTGGCGGCCACCGTGCAGGCTCCCCTCCCCAGCCTGGCCGATTTCTTCTCGGATTCGGCGGGGCTGAGCGCCCTGTTAGAGAAATTGGGGCCCATGGCTCTCGAGCGCTGGTCCGAGTTTATCACACAAGCACGCCTACCCGAAGGCTGTATGCGCCTTGCCCGCGCAAAGCAGGATTGGATGGCTGGCAAGGAGGCGCGGGTAATGGTGGCAAGGGGCATCTGCGACACGGTCCAGCGGCTCCGTCAGCGAGAAGTCTACTACGCCTCCGCTGGCTCTGCGGCGGTCCGGTGGTACGTGCAGCATTTAACCGTGTTTGACGAGTGGGATCTGCGGGTGCGGGCCAAACTGGCCGAGGAGGAACACGCCCTCCAGAAGCAGCATGCGCAGATCATGGAGTACGTGAACGGCGTTTTCAGCGAACAGTGGAGTGCGAGGTCGCCCGATTTTGGCGCCCTCCGCCAGATCATCCTCGACGGGCAGAGCCTGAATACCGGGGAGGTCGAGTTTGCAAGCTATGAGGTGCAGCTGATTCTCGAGCGCCTGATGATGGAGAGCATGCAAGGCACGAGTGCCAACGCCCTCCAAGCCGCTGCGAAGCAGCTCCACGGAGCGCTGGAAAGCCTGCGGGCCGAGCATGGGCGGTGCACTTACATGCGAGCCATGCGTCTCCCCCCCCAGCAGGTCGACGGCATTGGGAGGGCGCCCTGGACCACCCAGTGGAGCGAGCCGATTCAGGAGCGTATGCTCGACGCGGTGCCGCACAAACACGCCTTCACTCGAAGGATGTTTGGGTGGCTGCTGGGTGAGCGCCTGTTCATGGAGTTTTGCGGAAAATATGCGGAGCGCTCGTGGCGTGCGGCCACACAACACATCCTCACCGAGGAGGAGGGCGATGAGCTTCTGGAGATGGAGAGCGAGCTGGGCGATCCGGAGGGAATCCTCCTGGAGGAAGACGACGTCAAGATGGAGTGGGCCAAGGAGGATGACGACGTCGACTTTTCCGCAGAAGAGTCGGGTCTGGATGGCTTTCTCCCGTTTTCAACCTCCCCGTCCTACCCCACCTCGCCAGCCTATTTTGCCCCCCCGGCCTCCCCCGACGACGCGGCTGCTGGCCCCGATACCCTGAGGGAGGAGCTGGCCCCCAAGGACGAGATACCCGCCAACTTCGCGGAGCTTATGTTCTCGGAGTGGTTCTCGCTGCAGCTTCAGCGCGCCGAGTCATCGGCCTTCTTCGACTGGGTGGCCTCGCTCTCCACCTTCTTGGGGATGGCGCGATGCCTGCTTGTCAACGAGTGCGCGTGGGTGGAGCATTTCGGGGCGGACACCGGAGAGGGCTGCTCGCCGTTGTGCTTCTTTTGCCGCAATGCTTGCGGGGAGGCAGCCAATCGACCGCAGCCTGAAGAGGCCCCCCAGACCGAGCGAATGCAGTCTGCGCTGGCGTTGGAGGTGGTGCAGCGGGTGGAGCAGGGCATGGTCCAGCTCACACGAGTGGCCAGGAAGGGGCTTGTGGGTGAATGGCGAGTGTGGTGGAAATTTGCTTGCGTCGAGGTGTTGGGGATGGCCGAGAGCATGGCTGACGCTAAGACGGTCGTTGAAAGGATGGAGGCCATTCTTGCGAATTAAATTCATTGTTTTTGCCTGTTCTTTTGTATATTGCATGTGTTTTTCTTCATTGCTTGTTATTTTACCGTTTTAATAATACCACTTTAATCTTTCTCTTCTCTTCGAACTCGCTGGGACTGGAACTGGGATGAGGGATCGTACTGCTCACAAGCTATAATCCGGGAATGGAATCTACCGTTCAACCGGGGAAACTCAATGTCACGAGTACAAAAAGCTTGCCAGGCACGTTGCTACGAGGTTGTTTGTTTCTAACGGCGGAGCTCTCGCCGACTAGTGCACAGCCGAGTCAATTCGCTGAGTAGGTTATCTCGTCAATATGACCCAGAATAAGGTTCCCCGATCTATCTTGTGTAATCCTAGATGGAAAGGGATCAAGGAAGGAGGAAAGCACAACATAATGAAGAAAGAATAGGCAAAACAGAACATTCCTACGAGTGTATTTCAGATCAGCATGCGGATGTGGAGAACAACGGGTTCGTCAGCGCCATACATGCTTGGCCTCCAGAGGGACGATAAGCTGATAAGCCATCAGGGCAGAGAGGTGCTCACATGGGCACACGGCGCCGCCCTACGTAACGCTTTCGCTCCCGGCCAGTATGGTAGGTTGACTCTTGTCGTGGAGGCCGTGTATGATAGGGCAGAAACCTTATTATCGATGGGAGGATTATGGTGTGTTCCTGATTGGGCTAGTATGGCCGAGTTTAAGATGGTCAAAAACATGACTGCTGAGCACCAACCCACTCCTCCTTGAACAGTCCACTAACTAGCAAATGAGGTGTGTGCTATTTTCGCCCTTGTCGCATTCTCTCTGACCATACCGTTTCATCGTTTAATATACCCCCTTTATCAACATTGTTCCAACTGCGTAAGAAGAATGGCGGGCCGTTTCCAGAGTCGCCTCGGCTCCTCCGCAGACGTCCTCCAACAACACATCAGTCACGAACCCTCCGCTCCGAATGACTACGGCTCCATCCCTCGCGTGCCGCGTTCCTCCCACTTTGAGCAAGCGGCTTCCCTAACTAGTCCCACGAACTTTTTTTCGCCCCAGCTACCCATCAAGGCGGCTTCCTCGAACGGCGGCGGTAAGCTCAGCACCTTTGAGGGGGTGTTTGTCCCGACTGTCCTTTCCATCTGGGGGATCCTTGTGTTTATCCGGTTTGGGTTCATCATCGCACAGGCCGGCGTGGTGGGCGCTGTCGTTATGTTGGGGATAGGGTACCTGATGATAACGCTAACGTCCTTGAGCATTTCGGCCATCAGCACTAATGGAACAGTAAGAGGTAAGGACATTCATCTTGACTTTGCATTCCGATGACCTCGTGGCCCCATGGCGGAATGAATTGGAAATAATGCATACCCATTCACTTTACTCTGCCTACGAACTTACGCAAATAGGCGGAGGCGTCTACTACATGATATCGCGGAGCCTGGGCCCAGAATTCGGCGGCGCCATTGGACTTGTATTCTACCTGGGCCAGGTGATGGGCACCACGCTCAATGTGCTGGGCTTTGTAGAGAGTCTACAGGCCAATTTTGGAGAAAATGGAAGTGTTTATCCGATATTTCCGTCTGGGCAGGTAAAGTTTCTGATACGCTCCAATGGTGCTTAGATTGATATTGACGTTGATGATGATGTGGTTCAACCAGGCGTGGGACTTCTTCTACAAGGTCATCCTCCTCCTCATCTCTGCCTTGATATGCATTTGTGGGTCCAAAGTAAGTCGCTCCCTCCCACCCTCCAATTCCCCTTCATTGATGCTAGCTTTGCTGACCCCTTCTCCTAGACCTTTGCTCGCGCATCGGTCCTACTTGCCACCCTCCTCCTCATCTCCACGGTCTCCGTCTATCTCTCGCTCCTCTTCCAGACCCCCTTCAACGATACCCAACGGGACATCGACTACACTGGTATGCGCTGGTCCACGCTGGCGGGGAACTTGTGGCCAAAGTTCACTGTATCTGCCGATGGGAAACACGGCGAGCCCGAAAATTTCCAAAGCGTTTTCGGGGTGCTCTTCCCCGCCTGCGTAGGAATCATGGCCGGTGCATCTATGTCTGGTAGGCGCAATCGCGTGCAGCCCATTTACAAGCCTTTCTCGAAAGTGGGGCATTGACCATCCCTCTCTTCCTTCGCTAGGTGATCTCGCCAACCCTAGCAAGTCCATCCCCTCTGGAACGCTGTGGGCCGTGGCCACCACATACCTTGGCTACAATGTCATCATTGTTCTGATGGGCGCAACCATTGCGCGCACCACTCTCTACACCGACTTCCTGGTGCTGCAAGACATTGCCTTGTCGCCACCGATAATCATTATTGGCATCTTTTCTTCAGCGCTGTTTTCAGTGCTGGGGTCTCTAATAGGCGCCGCCAAGATTTTGCAGGCCATCGCCAAGTAAGCTCGGCCTTTTCCCTCTCGGCCTCCTTTAAGTTCTAACGCCACCGCTGTATCCAGGGACAATTTGCTCTTCTTTCTCGAGCCGTTCTCCCACGGCGGTTTCAAAACAAGCGACGAGCCCACCATGGCTCTGATTGCATCGGCTCTGCTTGCGCTCCTCTTGCTTTTCAATGGCAACATCAATGCCATTGCCTCGTTCATCACCATGTTTTCTCTGCTTACCTTTGGCGTGACCAACCTCGCCTGCTTCCTGCTCAAGGCGGCGTCGGCGCCCAATTTTCGCCCGCGTTTCCGCTTTTTCAAGCTCTGGACGGCGTTCCTGGGCATGCTGCTCTGCATCGGAGCGATGTTCTTTGTCGATCCCGTCGTCGCGCTCTTGAGCATTTTGTTCATGGGGGTGCTCTTCGGCTGGATCCACTATTCAAGCGGGCCGAAGAGCTGGGGAGATGTGACGCAGAGCCTCATCTACCATCAAGTAAGGTGGAACCGAAGCCTGATTTCCTGGCGTGCCCCACTCACTCGGGTGTCCCCTTCGGCTTTCTTTTTTTGCTAGGTCCGCAAATACCTGCTCCGCCTGGATTCGCGCAAGGAGCATGTCAAATTCTGGCGCCCTCAGATTCTGCTCCTCAACTTTGATCCCGAGCCACGCAACGGCTCTTTGATCCACTTCCTCAACGCGTTAAAGAAAGGGTCCCTCTATATCCTCGGGCATGTGATCCGGGGAGAGTTTCACGAGCAGCTGCCCGAGCTGAGGCGGCTCAACCAATTTTGGCTGAAGTTTGTGGACACATCGCGCGTCAAGGCGTTTGTGCAAATCAACATTGCGAAGGACGAGCGCGCTGGGGCCAGGAATTTGGTAATGGACTCGGGGCTTGGGGGCATGAAGCCCAACATTGTGGCCCTGGAGCTGTACGATCTCGAGGGCTATCGACGCTCGAAACGGTGGCGCGGGGACAGCAATTTGATCGCGCTCGAGCACGAGGGACCCGAGGCCGGAAAGGAGAGAGGGGCTCGCGCCGATGTCTCCATTACCGATTGGTGCGGTATCATCGAGGATGTGCTGCTCCTCAACAAGGCCGTTGCAATTGCCCATGGCTTCGAGAGGCTCGAGCATCCCCCCGAGAAAGCCCCCCTCTGGGCCCTGCACGACCTCCTTCGCCCCACCCCGGTCCCCGGCCACAAGCGTTCGATCGACCTGTGGCCCATCCAGATGACCTCCAGCTCGGCCTCCGCGGTCGTCACGACGAATTTTTTCTCGTACACGTTTGTTCTTCAGCTCGGAACGATCCTCCACATGGTTCCGAAATGGGGGGCCAACTACGAGCTGCGGGTGATTTGCTTTGTGGAGAGGGAGGTGGACGTGGCGGACGAGCGGGCCCGCGTCCAGAGCCTACTGGACAATCTCAGGGTGCCCGCGAGGCTGCTCGTGTTCAGCCTCGAGACCGTCCGAGTCCCGGCCTACGAGGCAATATGTCTAGGCCGAGGGGAGTCGCAGCGGGTAGAAACAGAGCTTGGCTCGGAGCAATGGTGGCTTGAGCTGAAATCGAAGCGAGAAGCCGCGGCCAAGAAGAGGCCGCCTCTGAAGTCGAGCACGAGCAGCCAGCGCATCGCGCGGGTGCGCTCGCGACCCACCTCCCCCTCCTCATCCCCCAAGTTGAGTGCGATTGGGGCTGGACTGGTTGCGCCTCTCCCGGGGCTTTTGACGCCCGCCATTCCCCACAGCATGGGCATGCGCATCAGCATGTCGATTTTCCATCCCGCCAACGTGATTTCGGAGGTGTCGGATGAGAGCGACACCGAGGAGGAGGCGGAGGAGGGCGAGGAGGGAGAGGAGGAGGAGGAGGAGGAGTGGGGGAGGAGCCCGGGGGACCGTTGGGAGGGGGGCGTCGAGATGAGCACGGAGAGAGAAGAGAACGGAGAGAGCAGCCACTTGGTGGGTCTGCCGCTGCATATGCCCACGCCCCACCTCCGACGCGTCCACCCCAACCAGGAGCTGGTGCCTACCCTTCATGCGCCTCCCCTGCCTCCCGGGCCGCTGTCCGAGTCTGGGCCTGCTCCCAAGAAGGACTTGACCGTGGAGTTTAACGATTTGCCCGCGGTGGCCCAGAACCTCATCCTCAACGAGGTCATGCGCAAGTATTCCCGGGAAACCAACGTGCTGATCACGACCCTCCCGGCCCCAGAGCCGGGGACCTCCGACGACGAGGAGCAGTCGAAAAAATATGTTGAAAATCTAGAGATGCTGGTGGGAGACCTCCCTCCCGTGCTCTTGATCCATGCTAAGACCCTCACCGTCACCATGGCCCTATAAATCCCCCATATAGATTTACATTGTTTTGTTCTTTTTTTTTTCTTCCCTCGTATATATTCCACGATATCTTTTCGGCTCATATACAATTTTGAGTTACGCTTGACACATTACCTTTTTACGTTCCGATGGAAACCTAAATGGTCCGCCTGTTTTTATTTGATGTCGTTCTGTGTATAGTATTTCCCTCCCGACCCTCATCTCATTTACTGTTTTTCGATATCACTATGGTGTATACGCATTTTTTTTAAGGAAAAAATATACAACCGAGATTCAGTACTCGTCCAAGGGTGGCCATCGACGTGGCCATGATCATTAGGGTGGAATAAAGAAAGTAAGGCAAGAGCACGTGCCCTTCGGCAGGCAAACCTCTTGTCGGAAAGCAAACAGGCAAATGAAAGAACAAACATCATTAAGGGGCATGAAATGATAATCACAACAGGCTGAGCATGATAATAAAAAAAGAATCATATCTACACGTCTAGAAGAGACAAATAATAATTAATATGCAAGTGAGCACGGGGAGGAGAGGGGAGAGGGGACGAGAGCCGTTACTTCAGCAGCGCGATGCTACTCATCGCTTTCAGAGCTTGCTCCAGCCCCTTGTCGTCGGGATGGTCGGGCGGCGTCCACCGGCGCAGATTTTTCACGAACAGGCAGTACCGTGCAATGCGCTGCACCGGCTCGATCATGTAGTCGCCAAGCTTCATTTTCGAGTCCCGGTGCCGCCTTTGGTGCAGGTGAAGACGGAGGGCATCCCGCGCGAGGGGATAGTGTGCTGCGTAGTGGGCGAAGATGGTGAGGGAGAGCCGATGGCGCAGAAAGATGTCGCTCACTCGGGCGCCGGCGTGCCAGGTGGCAATGAGCTGCCTGAAATCGCCCAGAATGTCCGTAGAGAGGGCAATGAGGGGGTCGAGAAGGATATAGAGCCGAGCAATGTGGTCCTCCTTGGATCGGTCATGAAAAGGCTCCAAGAGCTATGCAAAGGAAAGTACGCACCGTGGTCAGTATCAAGGGGCGCATCTTAAACCCAGGGCCGAACCAGTCCATAGCTGGCCGTGAGCGGCTCAATGGCCCGAAAACCTACCTTCTTCAACGCCCGTAGATTGCGTAGATAATTCTCCTCGGTCGCGAGGAGCTCCATCATGGTGCACTTCCTTAGGAAGTGCGGGTCGTCTTCCACCCGGCGGCCCTCCTCCACTTGGCTCGGGGATTCCTCTCGCTCGTAAGTCGGTGTGGCGGCTAACGCGTCCGAGAGCCGGCGGGTATTTGATTTTTTGAAGAGGGTGCGGAGATCCACCTGCGACCAAACCGTCCGCACTCCCTGGTCCGCCTGCGCCTCGGACACGTCCTCTCTTATGTCCGAATAGGCTGTGTCTTGCGAGAGCTGCGAGTAGATCGAGGTGGTGGTGGTGCTTGGGGTTAGGAGAGAAAACGAGCGGCCGCGGGGGAGGGCCTTTGCATTTGGTAAGGTCTTGGCCTGGACGGGGCCGGGCACGGTGCTCTCGTAGGGCACCGATGACAGCTCCGATCCCTGTGCATCGGCAGAATTCATCACGCGTTCTTGTGAGCGGGAGCTGGAGATGCGAGTGCTGAGAAGAGAGAACGACCGACCGCGCGCGATCTTCCTGGGGTTCTGCGGCGCTACAGCGGGTGTACTCCCAGGAGCGGCGGGGGGGATATCATCACTGGACGAGGAATCAGAGGATTCCTGGCGGGAATGGACCCTGCTTCTTGCCGTGAGCAAAGAGAATGAGCGGCCTCGCAGGATTTTTCTCGACTCCTTAGTGTCCCTGCCCTCTTGCTTCACCTCGGGCGTGATGGATGTGGGAGTATTTGGGGAGGGCGTAGCTTCGACGGATGCGGTCATGGTGATCTCGGTGTCACCAGAGCTTGAGGTGGAAGAGGCAGGGGATGCGGCTCTTGGCGATTGGTATGGGGGGCTAAGCGAGATGGAGCCCACGCCAAACACAAAGCTCGGGATGGAGATGGAGAGCTTTGGGGGGCCGCCACTCTCCTGCTGTTTGGGCGGGGGAGGAGGGGGAGGAGGAGGAGGGAGAGGGGGGAGGGAATTCGGATTGGATGGGGAATGGAAGATGCGCGAGAATGACAGCGATTTCTTCTTTCTAATTCTCTGTTCTAGGAGGGGAGGATCATTAGGGGCGTCGATCAGCATGATGGCGAAGGGTTCGAGCTAAAGTGGGGAAGGGGCTCGCTACAACAACGGGACACGAGGGAAAACACGAGTGTGATAAATGCCTGACTTCCTGCAGTGGGCACCAGAGCGTCGGGCTTTAATTTTCGTTCTCGGAACAAATTCACCTTCTGCCTCATGGCAAATCAAAGCGGACCCTGCCAATTTTTGCAGCGTGCATCAGCCATAATTGAAATCTTATTGTGGGACAGGTTTTGGAGGGGAAAAGAGGGCCATAATGCTTGAGGGCCGGCAGGGGAGGCGCGGCCCCATCGCTCTCAAGGCCGCTCATCTTCGTTCGAGCATCAACAGGAGAGAGTGTCAATTAGGATAAGGGTTCTTTGGAGAGAGAGAGAGAGAGAGAGAGAAGAGAGAGGAGAGGAG